>NC_057716.1:93851779-93862465 GCF_004010195.1 Chiloscyllium plagiosum
CCGACTTTCGTATCATCCGTAAACTTGCTCACCCAACCTTCTAGCCCCTCCTCTCGGTCATTTATAAAAATGACAAACAGCAATGGTCCCAAAACAGATCCTTGCGGAACACCGCTAGTAACTGCACTCCAAGATGAACCTTTACCATCAACTACTACCCTCTGTCTTCTTCCAGCCAGCCAATTCCTAATCCAAACCTCCAACTCACCCTCAATGCCATACCTCCGTATTTTTTGCAGTAGCCTACCATGGGGAACCTTATCAAATGCCTTACTAAAATCCATATACACCACATCTACTGCTTTACCCTCGTCTACCTCCTTAGTCACCTTCTCAAAGAATTCAATAAGGTAATAATTCAATAATGTATGGAATGAGCTGCAAGAGGAAGTGGTGGAGGCTGCTACAGTTACAACATTTAAAAGGCATCTGGATGGGTACATGAATAGGAAGTGTTTCGAGGGATATGGGCCAAATGGTACTAAATTAATTTAGGATATCTGATCGGCGTGGGGAAGTTGAACCAAAGAAGCTGTTTCCTTACTGTACAACTCTACGAGTCTATTGTCGCTTGTATTTATGAAAGTCCATTGGAAAATGTATAACTCGTCATAGTCTGGTGCCATTTTAATGACATGAATTATATAAAGAAATAATTGAGATAATGTTAAGAGAAAGTTCATCTTTTGTTCCCTCCACCGCCATTGGGTTTCTGAAGAATTTGCTTCATTGTCATGGTGATTAAAGAGTAAATGTGGCTAGGACGCTGAGGATAACTCCCCTGCTCTTTGAAAACAGCACTGTTTTTACATTCAACAAAGCAGCTTGATGAGGCTATGGTTTAATGTCTAAAATGGGCATCTCTAACCATGCAGCATTTTCTCAGTATGGAGCAGGTCTTGAATTCAGAGCATTGAGTAAATGATCCTTGCCATAGAATAAATGGCAGATTTATATTATCAGGATGTAGTTTGACCTGAATATTCTCAAATGCAGCCTGTGAAATAGAGACCCACGAGGAGAGGTGGGCACTGCTGCAGAAGATAGCCTGGAATTGAAGGCTGTCTTGGTAAGGCATATAAAAGTTAAAAAATCGCAAGACTGAATGTGAAAAGCCCCACTGGGATAGAGGATAAAGCTCTCTGAGTGAAGTGTTTAGGCTTCCTTAAAGAGAATATGACATAGGAGCAGGGGTAGGCCATTCAGCCCATCGAGTCTGCTCCTCTATTCAATAAAATCATGACTGATCTGATAATCCTCAACTCCATTTTCCTGTGTTTTCCCCATAACCTTTGATTCCCTTACTGATAACTCTAAATGTCTCAGTCTTCAATATATTTAATGCGCTGTTAATAGCCCTCTCTGGTGAAGGATTCCACAGATTCACAATCCTCTGAATAAAACAATTCTATCTCATCTCCATCTTTAATGTGAAACCCCTTAATCTAGAACTGTGCCCTTTGGTCTGGACAGTCCCACAAGGAAAAGCGACCTTTCTACCTTCTCAAATCCTTTAAGAATCTTATGAAGATCATTGGACCCACAATATTAACGCTGATGTCCCTCCACCAGAGTTGCTGAGCTTCTCCAGCAATTTCTGTTGTTGTTTCTCATCTCCAGCATCTGCCGTTCTTTCAGTTTTTATATCCTTTAAGAATCTTGTACGTTTCAATATGTTGCCTTTCATTCTTCTATAGTCCAACAAAGAATGAACTTTATATCTGTCCCTCAATGGTCCTTGGAGCTCACTCTCAATGTTCCTGATGCCAACAGCCCCCCCAAAAAGGCCCTGATCAACACCTTTAAGTGTTTGAATTTCTAGTGGTGTTTCAAACTGTCTGACGTACACAGTCTGTCATGGGGAAACTTCACCATTAAGGCACTGTACATATTCAACCTGGCCACCTAACTCTGTATAATTTTCCTGGCCCTCCAGACTTGCACCCCAGGGCTAAGAAAATCTGGCCCAAGATTTCAAGAGGGTCGACCTTTCATCAGTTTCATCAGATTGATTGTTCTATTATAATAAAAATAAACAGTGCTGAAGAGACTCAATAGGCCTGTCAACATTTATGGAGTGGAATGTACAGTTTTGAGTTCATCATGACTGTTCTTTGTCTGCTTTCTGGCAGAGACATGGAATCCCTGCAGTGTGGAAGCATGCCATTCAGCCCATCAATTCTACATCACCTTGACAAAGAGAATCCCATTCAGACCCACTCCCCTACCCTTCCCCTGTAACCCTACATTTCCAGTGTTCAGTTTACATACCTTGCACATTCCTGGACACTATGGGCAATTTCGCATGGGCAATCCACCCTAACCTGCATATCTTTGGACAGTGGGAGAAAACTTGAGCACCTGGAGGGAACTCACACAGACTAAAGTGCAAGCTCCACACATTCAGTCTTGCGACCTTTTTTACTTTTATATGCCTTACCAAGAGAGCCTTCAATTCCAGGCTACCTTCTGCAGCAGTGCCCACCTCTCCTCGTGGGTCTCTATTTCACAGGCTGCATATGAGAATATTCAGGTCAAACTACATCCTGATAATATATCCTGCCATTTATTCTATGGCAAGGATCATTTACTCAATGCTCTGAATTCAAGACCTGCTCCATACTGAGAGAATGCTGCATGGTTAGACATGGTTATGGGTGGCACGGTGGCACAGTGGTTAGCACTGCTGCCTCACAGCGCCAGAGACCCGGGTTCAATTCCCGACTCAGGCGACTGACTGTGTGGAGTTTGTCCATTTTAGACATTAAACCATAGCCTCATCGAGCTGCTTTGTTGAATGTAAAAACAGTGCTGTTTTCAAAGAGCAGGGGAGTTATCCTCAGTGTCCTAGCCCATATTTACTCTTTAATCACCATGACAATGATCCCAGATACCTGGTGCAGTGTTAGCTACCGTGCTGCCCTAAAAAGTGAAGTTCAATCTTAATTACAGATGGAAGTAATTATTGCAAAGAGATACTTCTTGTACACTTATTAGTGAGTTTATATTGAAATGTAAACCATATTATCACCTAATTACAGGCTAACTAACTTTATATTCATCGTGGACATAATGCTAGCAGTCATTCAAGGCAATAAATATTTAAAGAATGCTGCTATCATAGAGTATAATCAACATGACTTTAGAGTTGGTAAATCATGCTTACAAATCCACCGGAATTCTTTGACGAGATAATTAAGCCACTTCAGGTATGTAATTAAATAGATGCCGTTCACTTGGAACTTCAATAAAGCTTTTCATGCAAGACCGGGGGAGGGCTGTCCTGGACTAATTCACGTCCTGCTGAATTGGACTCAGGGCAAGCTCAGCATTTGAAGTGAGATTGTTGTGATTAATACAGATTGCTCTGCCAAGGAGAGAATAACAACTGACAATGTTTCATGGGCATAATTTGCATCATATTTGCAAAGCTTTTGAACGCAACAAAACATAGGGACAGATTTTAAACTGGCAGCCATTCAGGTTGCGATTGAATATCTTGACTGCTCCTCCCTGTTAGCAAGGGAGGGGAAGAGGATGGCTGGTGGTGCTGTTCAGTCCAAACAGGTACCTTACTGATATTTTGCTGATGAGCCATACAGGAATAAAGCAGGCACCCTGTTCATTATCTTACCTGTCAAGGAAATGTCCAGTATTGCAGGAATGTCTGTTTGGGGAGCAAGAAGTGGAGTGAGAGCCAAGGATAATAACTGCTCAGGAATTACCAAGATGACTTTGAGGCTTAATCGTAAGGAGATGTCTAAGTTTATTGTAGTCTAAGGAAGAGTCTGTAGAGGAACTGTATACAGGTTAAATGAGTGAGCAAAAAACTTGACAGATGGAATATAATGTGGAAAAAGGCATTTCAGCAATAAAATTAGAGGAGCTGAACATTATTTATGTGGTGAAAGCTACTGTGACAGAGGGATTTTGGAGCCCTCATGAATAAATCACAAAAAAAGCTAGCATAAAAATTCAGCAGAGAATAGGGGAGGCAAATGAATGTTTTGAATTCTCAAAACAGAGAATTTTTGCTAAACTGTACAATAACTAAGTTTATGTTGCTAGATAGAAGAAAATGCAGATTCTTGCCAACTTGTTAAGTGAGAAGTTCTTACTCTGTATATGGTTGGATGTTTTTATCCTGAGTGACACATTTTAAAAAGGCTAACACAATTCATTCATACTATTACATTTTGAAATGTAGCAACTATTGCAATGTGAGAAGTGCAGCAGCCAATCCGCACACAGCAAACTCTCACAAACAGAATTGTGACAACAACCAGGAAAATTGCTTTTGTAATGTTAATTGGAGGATAGATAATGGCCAGATAACACCCTTTTTCATCTTCAAATTGTCACAGCTGCCTGAACGGGGGGAATGGTGGGATTTAACCCCCCCCCACACTTATCTCTCCACCCTGGAGACTCCCTGCCTCCATTCCTGATGAAGGGCTTTTGATGAAGGGCCCGAAACATCGATTTTCCTGCTCCTCGGATGCTGTCTGACCTGCTGTGCTTTGCCAGCACCACTCTAATCTAAACTCTGGTTTCCAGCATCTACAGTCCTCACTTTTGCCAAGGGGGATTTAACACTTCACCCAACAGACAGCATCTCCAGGAGGGTAGCATTCCTGCAGTACTGCACTGACATCTGAGCATATATTTTTGGAATACAAGTTGTCCTGCAGCCTTTTAACTCAGAACCAAGAGTGATATGCACTGAACAACTGCTGGCATCAAACATACACATTAAGTGAGTATAGTAAGGTCAATTTTGTGAAAGACACAAATGTAAGGTAAGTGGCGAGGCTGACCCAAAGAGTTTGTAGAGGAACTGTATACAGGTTAAGTGAGTGAGCAAAAACTTGACAGATGGAATATAATGTGGAAAAATGCATTTCAGCAGTAAGATTAAAGGAGCTGAATATTATTTATGTGATGAAAGCTATTGCTACAGAGGGATTTTGAAGATCTCATGAATAAATCACAAAAAATGCTAGCATAAAAATTAGCAGAGAATAGGGAAGGTAAATGAATGTTTTGAATTCTCATAAAACAGAGAATTCGTGCTAAACTGTACAAGACTATGAACATCAAGCAGCAAAGAACTTAGGATGCTGGGAACAGAATCAAAAATAGCTGGAGAAACTTAGCAGGTCTGGCAGCATCTGTGGAGACAGAGAGTGGAGTCAATGTTTTAGGTTCAGTGACCCTTCTTATGGTCTTACAATCTTAATTATAGTCCAGCTACCCAGTAGGAGATAACTTCCAGCATAATACATTCCAGCCAACCAAGCAGTCGGTTTCTTTTCCCAGATATTCCATGAGGAATTTTCCAGTCCATGGGCAGATTTTGCATGTGCCGCATTGATTTTGTGCTTATCTTGCTAGAGCTTTGGGAACAGACTTATTGGAATTCCCCTGATATGCTCCACTCAGAAGCACAATCTGGACATTTGCTGACTGTACATTCTGTATACTGCAACAAAGAAGGAAAGCTGCAATATTTGTTCTTGCAAATATCAATAATCACTTCAAAACTTTAGAATGGCAGTGGCAACATCATATGCTTGAAAATGCTTCAAATGGAAGTTTTGCTGCAGTAAAGGCAGGAAACAATTAAACTTCAATCAGAAAATTAAAGCTTCAAGATCCACCAGAGACCTGAATGTGTAACCGAGTTTACCACTTGGATAAAGTACAAAGGGTGGCTGCACTCTCAGTAGTGCACTTTATCAACTCTTAGCAGGACTTATACACTTAATGGTAAGGTCCTAGGGAGTGTTGCTGAACAAAGACACCTTGGAGTGTTGGTTCATAGCTCCTTGAAAGTGGAGTTGCAGGAAGATAGGATAATGAAGAAGGTGTTTGGTATGCTCTCTTTTATTGGTCAGAGTATTGAGTACAGGAGTTGGGAGGTCATGTTGCTGCTGTACAGGACATTGGTTAGGCCACTGTTGGAATATTGCATGCAATTCTGGTCTCCTTCCTATCGGAAAGATGTTGTGAAACTTGAAAGGGTTCAAAAAATATTTACAAGGATGTTGCCAGGGTTGGAGGATCTGAGCTACAGGGAGAGGCTGAACAGACTGTTTTCCCTGGAGCATCGGAGGCTGAGGGGTGACCTTTTAGAAGTGTACAAAATTATGAGGGGCATGGATAGGGTAAATAGGCAAAGTCTTTTCCCTGGGGTGGGGGAGTCCAGAGCTAGAGGGCATAGGTTTAGGGTGAGAGGGGAAAGATATAAAAGAGACCTAAGGGGCAACTTTTTCACACAGAGGGTGGTACGTGTATGGAATGAGCTGCCAGAGGATGTGGTGAGGCTGGTACAATTGCATGAGGAATTTTCCAGTCCATGGGCAGATTTTGCATGTGCTGCATTGATTTTGTGCTTATCATGCTAGAACTTTGAGAGCAGACTTATTGGAATTCCGCTGATATGCATTTGGATGGGTACATGAATAGGGAGAGTTTGGAGGGATATGGGCTGGGTGCTGGCAGGTGGGACTAGATTGGGTTGGGATATCTGGTTGGCATGGACAGGTTGGACCAAAGGGTCTGTTTCCATGCTGTACATCTCAATGACTCTGTGACTATAAACAAACCTGGATTATCAAGGTGAATAAAGATGATATGAATTGAAGATGTACAGGGGAGATTTTGTGGTAGCTTGGCTTGTAATTATCTCTCATACCAGATTATTTGGTCTTTTATCACATCTCCAGTTATGGGATTTAGCTATACTCAAATTGTGTGCTGTATTTTCCCATAATATACCTGTTACCAGTGGCTACATTGTGAAGTTTTTGGGATCGTCTGTATATATAAAAGCTATAAGTTCTCTCTTTCTCTGACCTCTGTGTTGCATCTTATATCTAATTAGGTTGTGAGAACAGAGCGCAGACTCCAGGACAAAGCAGCCTGTTTGATTGGCACCACATCCACACTCTCCAGTAGCAGCAGCACAAGTTCACCAAGGCTCCTTAGACAGAACCTTTCAAGCTCATGATTACTACCACCCAGAAAGATAAAGGCAGTAGTCACATAGGAATACCACCTTCTAAAAGTCGCCTTCCAACAGCCTGGATTCAGATTTGGAAATGTATCACCATTCCTTCAGTGTCACTAGTTCAAAAACACTGAAATCTCTCACTAATCATATTGTGATCTACCTATGTCAAATGAACTGCAGCAGTTCACCACCATTTCCTCAAGTGCAACTAGGAATCGGCAGTAAACATCCCATGAATGAGTACACAAGAAAGTTGGATCAGCCACAAGCTCCACTATATTCAGCTTAACATCTCACAAAGCAAAAACATGTGATCCAGAGAAGTTTAGATCCAACAGTTGCATGTGTATTTGTATGACATGAAAATCTGTCAATGTGTGGAGATAGCAGTTGCTGATTTATATGAGTTGGGTGGTTAGATGTCAGATTACCTTTGATGCCAGATCTTTAAAGAGAGACATCAGGAAACAAAGGATGATTGTAAAATTGTAACACTGTTCCATAAATTGCAATTGATGAGAAATTAATTGTTAACTTTAGAATTGACAATGATAAACTTCTGTTAGCTGAATATATCTTGGGACTATGGGCCAATTATAGATTTAGCTGTAATGTTATTGAATAGCCATACAGAATTGAAAGGCTAAATGTTCCACTCATGTTCCTATATTCTCATAAATGTTCCTCTTTAGACAGCTGTTTGATTCTTCCCATTCATTACGCTAATGTTCAGCTATTCCATTCAGATGCCTTGTGCATGGGCAAACTACACAACGGTGACATTAGATACTTTTATTAGACTGAACTGGAGTAGGCAAGTAATATTTTGGTGGTGTTTCCATGGAGAAAATACATTGGTGCAGTTTTATATGCCAAATAAACTTGTTCTTCAAGTTTAGGAATGAATGGGTCATTTATTGAGTGGCAGCCATTGATTAATGGGACGCTACAGTGTTCAATGCTTCGACCCCAGATATTCATAATATACATGAATGATTTAGATGAGGGTACTCGATGTAATGTCTCCAAGTTTGCAAATGATAGAAAACTGGGTGTAACAGTTAACTGAGCAGAGGATGCAGAAATGCTTCACTGTGATTTGAAGAAGTTAACTGATTGTACATCTTCTGCCATATATTTTCCCAATGTGGATAAGTGTGAGGTTATCCACCTGGTAGCAAAAACAGGAAGGCAGATTAATATCTGAATTGTGATAGGTTGGGAAAGGGAAAGGTCCAATGAAACCTAGGTTTCCTTATTCACAGCCGCTGAAAGTAAAAATTCAAGTGCAGCAGGTGATGAAAGATGCAAATGGTATGTTGGCTTTCATAGCAAGAGGGCTAAAGTACAGGAACAGGGACTTCTTGCTGTAATTGTATAGGCTCTAGGTAACACCACACCTCATGTATTTTGTACAGTTTTGGTCTCCTTATCTAAGGAAGGGTGTTCTGGCTATGGAGAGAGTATAATAAAGGTTTATCAGACTGATTCTTGGAATGACAGGACTGACGGATGAAGAGAGATTGGATTGGTTAGGACAATATTCACTGGAATTTGGAATGAATAAAAGATTTCACAGAAACCCACATAATTTTAACAGGACTAGACAGAGTAAATGCAGGAGGATACCCCTGCAGATAGGGAATCCAGACCAGGGGAGCCACAGACTAAGGACATGGGCTATTTAGGACTGAGACGAGGAGAAATTTCTTCACCGAGAGAATGGTGAACATATGGAATTATCTGCCATAGAAAGCAGTTGAGGCCAAAACATTGAATGGATCCAAGTACGAGCTGAGAATTGATCTTAGGTCTAAAGGGATCAAAGAATAGGGGGAGAAAGCAGGAACAGGGTGCTGAGTTGAATGATCAGCTGAGATCTTAGTGAATGGCCGAGCAAGCTCAAAGGGCTGAATGACCGACTCCTGCTCCAAATTTCTATGTTTCTATGTTCTGTCACACAAAGTTATGACTTAAGTGCAGTCTGGTGACTCATAATTTCTAAATCCCAATGAATGTTGTTTGAGAGAAAAGGCTTGACTGAAGTTGTCTCATGTCTGCAATCTTTAAGAGGTGTCATAAACCATAGCTTTTGTATGCAGCATATTCACTTGAGGTCTTCTATTTTTCTCTCATTTTGAAATATTGAATTGAATTGAGTTGAATTGAATTTATTGTCATGTGTACCAATGCACAATGAAAAGCTTTGTCTTGTGAGCAATACAGGCAGATCACAGAGTTAAGTTGCATAGGTAAATAAATAAAAGGTAAACAGCGGCAAAAACAAACACACAGGTACAGGTGAATGCTAAGAGTTTGTGAGTCCATTCAGTATTCAGTAGAGTAGAAGCTGTTATGAAACCAGCTGGTGCATGTGTTCAGGCTTCTGTACCTTCTCCCCAATGGTAGAGGTTGTAGAAAAACATTGCCAGGGCAGGTTTGATCTTTGAGAATGCTGGCAGCCTTTCCTCGACAGCAGGCCTGGTAGATTGGTTCTATAGGTGGGATATTGGCTTTTGTGATTGTCCAGGCCGCATTCACCACTCTCTGTAACTGTCTCTGATCTTAAATGGTACAGTTGCCACACCAGGTAGTGATACATCCAGATAGAATACTCTCAATGGCGCACCTATAAAAGTTCGCAAGGGTATTCTCCATCATGCCAAATTTCTTTAAGTACCTGAGGAAGAAGAGATGTTGTTGGGCTTTTGTAACCAGTGTGTCCACATGAAGAGTCCAAGAAAACTTGTTGTGGATGACAACTCCCAGGAGCTTGACACTCTCCACTTGTTCCACCTCTGTGCTGCTAATGTGTAGGGGGACATGGGTAACATCCTGCTGAAAGTCACTAATGAGTTCCTTAGTTTTGCCGGCATTGAGGGCTAGGTTGTTCTCAGTGCACCATTTTTCCAGGTCTTCCACTTCCTATCTGTAGTCTGTTTCATCGCCATCTGAGATTCGACCGACTATGGTGGTGTCATCAGCAAATTTGTAGTTGGTATTAGTCTGGTATTTGGCGACGCAGTCATGGGTATACAGTGAGTACAGTAGGGGGCTGAGTACACACCCCTGGGGGGCTCAGATGGTGAGTGTTAGTGAGGATGAAATATTGCCCCAATCTTCACTGATTGTGACCTGTGAGCCAGGAAACTGAGGATCCAGTTGCAAAGAGTGGATAGAGATAGAGGAAGCTGAAGTGCTGAACATTTTGTCAAACATTAAGATTGACATGTTGCCAGGCCTGGACCAGTTGCCGGATTTGTCCTCGGCTGCTTTGGGAAATGAGAAATGCAATTGCTTTGCCACTTGCGAAGATCTTTGCATCCTTGCTCTCCACTGGAGTCATACCCGAGGACTGGAGAGAGGCAAATGTAATTCCTCTCTTCAAGAAAGGAAATAGGGAAATCCCTGGCAATTACAGACCAGTAAGCCTCACGTCTGTCATCTGCAAGGTTTAGAAAGGATTCTGAGGGATAGGATTTATGACCATCTGGAAGAGCATGACTTGATTAAATGCTCTGTGAAGGGCAGGTCATGCCTCACAAACCTTATCGAGTTCTTTGAGGATGTGACTAGAAAAGTTGATGAGGGTCGAGCTGTGGATGTGGTGTATATGGACTTCAGCAAGGCATTTGATAAGGTTCCCCATGGTAGGCTCATTCAGAAGGTCA
>NC_057716.1:93862653-93900517 GCF_004010195.1 Chiloscyllium plagiosum
AGATGGAGTTCAACCTGGATAAATGCGAGGTGATGCATTTTGGAAGGTCGAATTTGAAAGCTGAGTACAGGATTAAGGATAGGATTCTTAGCAGTGTGGAGGAACAGAGGGATCTTGGTGTGCAGGTACATAGATCCCTTAAAATGACCACCCAAGTGGACAGGGTTGTGAAGAAAGTATATGGTGTTTTGGCTTTCATTAACAGGGGGATTGAGTTTAAGATTCTTGAGATCTTGTTGCAGCTCTATAAAACTTCGGTTAGACCGCACTTGGAATACTGCGTCCAGTTCTGGTCGCCCTATTGTAGGAAAGAAAGCGGGTTCAGAGGAGGTTTACCAGGATGCTGCCTGGACTGGAGGACTTATCTTATGAAGAGAGGTTGACTGAGCTCAGACTTCTTCTCCTTTTCTCCAATTGAAAGAGAGGGGACCCAATTGAAGTATACCAGATAATGAGAGGCATAGATAGAGTCGATAGCCAGAGACTATTTTCCAGGGCAGAAATGGCTAACACAAGGGGTCATTGTTTTAAGCTGGTTGGAGGAAAGTATAGAGGGGATGTCAGAGGCAGGTTCTTTACACAGAGAGTTGTGAGAGCAAGGAATGCGTTGCCAGCAGCAGTTGTGGAAGCGAGGTCATTGGGGACATTTAAGAGACTGCTGGACATGCATATGGTCACAGAAATTTGAGGGTGCATACATGAGGATCAATGGTCGGCAAACATCGTGGGCTGAAGGGCCTGTTCTGTGCTGTACTGTTCTATGTTCTATGTTCTATCTATCACTAAATTTAGTAATCAGTCTCATGGGGATAATAGTGCTGAAAGCTGAACTGTAGTCAATGAGTGGGATTCTTAGGTAGCTGGTATTGGTGTCAAGATGTTCTAGGGAGGAGTGAAGGGTAAACAGTTTGGAATATCTAAAGATAAAACAGAGTATAATTGCAGCTGGAATCAAATATTGATCCTCTTGATTCTCCTGATGGTCACAGTCATGATGGACAGAGATGCAAAATAATTCTTGGGGCCCATAGCAAACCGCAGGGTTTCTTGTGGGCAGGGAACCATCTGAGGAATGGTGTCATTTGGACCAAATGCAAAGCCTTCCTATGCCAGTATAAGTTGCCCAAAAGTGATGTGAGAAACTGGTTTGCTGTTGCAACAGTGCTGTAATAAACTGGAAGTTCCCATAGACTATAGTTTGAGAATTTGAAGCTAACCTTAGATGGACAGCAGATATGAGTTTAAGTGAGACTTCATACATTATCCAGCTTACTGCTCAAGCAATGATTTGTGAAGTTGGGAATGAGTTGACCAAAGCATGGTCAATCCTCCTTCTCTCTACGAGTAAGCCTGTCTGCACCTATGTGCATTAAAAGCCACAACTGCTGAATGGCATTCCATTCAGGCACAGACCTTCAACCTCCCTTCTCTGTTTTTTAGCCTGTACAAATTGCAAGATGCTCAGGGCAAGCAGGCTGTGAGGAGGACTCAAAGAGACCACAAAAAAGCCTCGACAGGTTAACCGAGAGGCGCCAAGGTGGCTGACAGAATGGAATGTAAAGGAGTGTGAAGTGATTCATTTTGCAAAAGCAGAATATCAGAGTATGACAGAACTGTGAGAGTGCAGGAGGAGACCATTCAGACCATTGTGTCTGCGTTGGTTTACCAAAAGAACATTTTTAAAAGACATCCAATATGTCAATGTGGGATTTCAGAGGAACTTGGGTGTGCTTAAACAGAAGGTCGGCTGCAATTGTTGCAAGCAACTAAAAAGATGTCACGTTAATTTTTAATGTAAATAGATTGGAGTACAGGAAGGAAGAGGTCTTAGTACAAGTTTACATGGCTTTGATGAGACCACACCTGGAGTACTGTTTGCATTCTGGATCTCCAGAGGATTTTATAAATACTCTCATGGGCATCACTGGCTCGGCCAGCAATTAATGCCCCATTCCTTGTTGCCCTTGAGAAGGTGATGGTAAGCTGCCTTCTTGAACCACTGCAGTTCATTTGCCATAGATTGACCCTTATGGAAGGAATTCCAGGATTTTGACCCACCAACATTAAAGGAACGTCGATATATTTCCAAGACAGGATGATGGATGGCTTGGAGCAGATGGTGATGGTTTTCCCGTATCTGTCCTTGTCTTTCTAGATGGAAGTGGTCATGGGTTTGGAAGGTGCTGTTTGGTGAATTTCTGCAGTGCATCTGGCAGATATAACACACTGCTGCCACTGAGCATTGATGGTGGAGGGAGTGATTGCTTGTGGATGTTGTGCCTTTGGGTTACTTTGTTGTGGTGAGAAGCTTGTTGAGTGTTGTTGGAGCTACATGCATCTAGGCAAGGGGAGAATATTCCATCTCACTCCTGACTTATGCCTTTTAGATGCTGGACAGTCTTTAGGAGTCAGGAGGTGAGTTACTCACCACAGCATTCCTAGCCTCTGACCTTTTATTGCCACTGTATTTGTTTGGTGAATCTAGTTGAGCTTCTGGTCAATGGTAATCCCAAGGATATTAATATTGGTGATTTAGTGATGGTAGCACCATTGCATGTCAAGGGATAGTGATTAGATTGCTTGGCGTGACTGTTACTTGTCACTTGTCAGCCCAAGCCTGAATATGGTCCAGAACTTGTTGCATTTGGATATGCACTGTTTCAGTATCTGAGGAGTCAGAAAAAGTGCTGAACATTATGCAGTCATTAGTGAACTTTCTCACTTCTGACCTTATGATAGAAGGAACATTATTAATGAAGCATTTGAAGATGGTTGAACCTGGGACACTAAACTGAGGAACTCCTGAGATGTGCTGGAGCTGGGATGACTGACCTCCAACAATCATAACCATCTTTCTATGAGCCAAGTATGACTCCAACTGATAGAGAGTTTGCCCCCGGGTACCTCTTGATTCCAGTTTTACTAGGGCTTCTTGATGCCATACTTAATCACATGAGGCCTTGATGTCAACCTCACCTCTGAAATTCAACTCTTTTGTCCCTGTTTGAATCAAGACTGTAATGAGGTCAGGAGCTGAGTGGCCCGAGCAGAACCAAAACTGGGCATGACTGAGCAGGTTATTGATGGACAGATGCTGCTTGATAGCACAGTTGGCGACACCTTCCATTATTTTACTGATGATCGAGAGTAGACTGATAGGGTCATAATTGACTGGGTTGGATTTGTCCTATTTTTTATGTTCAGGCCAGACCTGGGTAATTTTCCACATTGTCGGGGAGATGCCAGTGTTGTAACTGTACTGGATCAGCTTGGCTAAGTGAGCAGCAACTTCTGGAGCACAAGACCTCAAAATATTGCCAGGAAGACATCAGGGCCCATAGCCTTCACAGTATCCAGTGCCTCAGTTTCTTGATATCACATGGAGTGAATTGAATTGGCTGAAAACTAGTATCTATAGTGCTGGGGACCACTGGAGGAGGCTGAGATAAATTATCCACTCAGTACTACTGGCTGAAGACTGCTGCAAAAGCTTATCTCTTGCACTGATGTGCTGGGCCCTTCCTCATTGATGCTGGAGATATTTGTTCAAGCCTCCTCCTCCAGTGAGTTGTTTGATTGTCCACCACCATTCATGACTGGATATGGCAAGACTGCAGAGCTCAGATCTGATCTGTTAGCTTTGGGATTGTTTAATTCTGCCTATCGCTTGCTGCTTATCTGTTTTGCATGCAAGTAGTCCTATTTGGTAGCTTCACCAAGTTGATACCTCATTTTCAGGTATGCCTAGTGATGTCCTGGCATGCTCTCTGGCACTCTCCTTTGAATCAGGGTTGATCCTTTGGCTTGCTGGTAATGTTTAACTAGGGATATGCCAGGCCACGAGGTTACTGATTGTATTGGAATACAGTTCTGCTGCTGTTGATAACCCAAAGTGCCTCATAGATGCCCAGTCTTGGATTTCAAGCCACATTCAAAATCTGTTCCTTTTAGCACAGTGATAGTGTCACAAAACACAAGGGAGGTTATTCTCAATGTGAAGGCAGGACTTTGTCTCCACATGGACTGTGCAGTGGGTCACTCTTACTGATTCTATCATGGACAGATGCAGCCGGCTGATTGGCAAGGATAATGTCAGATATATCTTTCCCTCTTGTTAGTTCCTTCACCATCTGCTGCAGTCCCAGTCTGACAGCTATGTCATTAGGACCCAACCAGCTCAATCAGTAGTACTGCAGCTGAGCCATTCTTGGAGGTTGCAAATGAAATCCCCCACCCAGAGTACATTTGCACTTTTTCCACCCTCAGTGCTTCATCCAACTGCTATTCGACATGGAGGAGTACCGATTCACAGCCAGGGGAGGCTGGTACATGGCAGTTAGCTGGAGGTTCCTTTGCCGAAGTTTAACCTGAAGTCTTGAGACTTTGTGAGGTCCAGAGTCAATGTTAAGGACTTCTAAGGCAACTGCTTCCCAATTTCATGCCACTGTGCCACCACCTCTGCTGGGTCTGACCTTCCAGTTGGATATACTTCCATTCCTGAAGAAGGGCTTATGCCCGAAACGTCGATTCTCCTGTTCCTTGGATGCTGCCTGACCTGCTGCGCTTTTCCAGCAACACATTTTCAGCTATACTTGCACTGGACCCTGTAGAGTGATGATTCATCAGAGAGGTCCCTGGGATGAGAAGATTGTCCTATGAAACATAAAAGGTTCTGAAGGGTTGTGGCAATGCAGGTACCAGCAGTGGGTGAAAGAATTGCCAGATAAAAACCATACAAACCAAACCATGTCAAGTTTAATTGCTGGTTGCTGAGAAGTCCGTTCTCCAAAGGTTGGATCAAGGGACCTGGTATCAGAAAGAGAGGGCTACAAAAATTCAACATCCCTGCCTGTGCCTATGACTGCACTGCATCAAACCCCATCCCACAACCTCCCCTCAGACCTCGCTCAGTCCCTCTTTGATCCTGTACCACTGAGAGTTGCAATACTGGCAGCTGCCACCATTCCCAAAGTGGGACCAGAGAGCTGTGGACTTTGATTAACTGGCACCCCCATTTGGGGTGGGGGTTTTGTTCTTTCTGCTCTCCGGGTCTATAATCCCATGGAAGGTATAATGTTAGTCACTAAAGTGCCAATATGGTGGGCATTCCCCAGACATGAATAAGTGGGGCTCCTGTTGGTTTTTAGACACTCATGACAAGCATTAAATTCTATTCACAAATTGTGTGGCTATTACATGATTTTCTTATAACACATGAGAATGGAACTACCACGTTAAAGAAGAACTGACCTTTGTATTGTAAATCAGTCAGTTCTGGGGAAATCTTTAGGTTTTCATCTGGAGTCAGGTTCCTTGGGATCAGAGGTTGTTGATGACTCCAGATCTCATGGTTTTAGTTTCCCCCTTTTCCTTTTGCAAAATTAATTTGAAATTACAATAACAAGCCCCGTGATACTTTGCCGGCAGAATTCGGCTTTAAAGAAAAGATTGGGGTCATTTTAACACCTGTGATGCCTGCTGCCTTAAAATACCCTTATATTCCCATGTTGCTACAGTGAACCAGTTATACACTTCATACATTAATGCGTTGCTGATGGATGTCTTCTGTGACATAACAGGAAAGAGCCTGAGGCATGCAAGCTGAAGGCTGTGATGACCTTGAAAGCCTCTGGCATTGCTGTGAGGGTTTGGCTGGATGTCAAATTGCAGCACGTGGCATAACCCCCCTTGTGAATTGCAGCCCCGTACAGACACGAATCCTCAAAGCAATGCAGTTAAGTCAATCTCTGTTGAGTTGCTTGGATTGACCGGTGTTGGCCATGCAATGTTAACTGTCTGACATACAATATTTACTCTTCCTCCTCTTGCTCCTCGTAGCACAGAGATAAGCAGTGCTGCACACCTTCAGCAAAGCTACGTGTGCAACTAAATCCTGTTGCCTGACCGCCTTAACGGAGTAACAATTGGAAACCGATTATAGTTAGGTGGTTGTTTTTGACTGCGCAGATGTGATGGGCTGAAGTGCCTTTTTGTGTAATGACGACCTCTATGACTCTACATCACTTGTTACAAATGGCAACAAATGAAATTAATCTGACCACGCTCAAAAATCCATCTTTGGGATGAAACTTTAAGCTGTGATCTCTTCTGTTAATTCAAATAGATCCCATGGAAGAGCAGTGGAATTATCCCTTGTGACCTATTTGGGCAATATGCACCACTCAGTCAACATCACAAAACAAAAATTATCTGGTCAATATTACTTGGTTAAGGTCACACACAACTTCCTGTGTGCATGTGCACAGCTTGCTGCAGTGTTCCATGCGAAGCGTATGAATATTTCCATTTCTCTGATAAATGTTGCCACGTTGGCCATTAAGGCCCATCAGACTGCAAACAAATGCACTTGACAATGCAACCCTTTAATACACCATGTAATCAAACATCAGAACAAAGTAGGGAAGAGCATTGCTGGGACTTTTCAGCCTGCTCTGCCATTTAATATGACCACATGATCATTTGCCTCAGCATGTGGCACAGTTGCTGCCATCCTTCATTTCTTTATTGCTCAAAAGTGTTCTCAATCAGTGACTATTCACAGATTTCTGGATGAAAGGATTCCAAAGATCCAACGTCCTTTAAGTGGAGAAATTTCTCAATGAGATCCCCCTCCACACTTCTAAATTCTCAGGAATATAGACCACCTCTATGCAATCTTCCATTTAGGTGACTGTGTGAGGTTTCTCCCCATGTTACGTAGGTTAAACGTGCTAAACATTGCCCTGCAGTGTCCGGGGAGGTGCAGGTTATGTGGATCAACTGTGGAAAAATCCCTGTTTGGGATTAAGGAGATGAGGTAGGTCAGTGCAGGCTCAATGGGCTGAATGGCCTCTTTCATTACTGTGAGGATTCTACTTGCATTATGTCCAGCAATGACAAAACCACACACATACATCCCTGGCCCCTCCAGTGTACTGGTACAGTCGAAGAGGAATGTTACTCTTGTTCTCACATCACAAATTCTACAATTCTCCTTGAAAGCTTCATTTCGCTCAGAATGGAGTGTATTATTCTGGATCAGTGGTGCTGGAAGAGCACAGCAGTTCAGGCAGCATCCAACGAGCAGCGAAATCGACATTTCGGGCAAAAGCCCTTAGCATATCGCCTGTTCCTTTTAGACAAAGCACATTTTTGGCATATGCTATGATATTTTGATTGTGTCTTGATTACCATTAACTACAATGTAAGATTCAAGTGACAGTTTTGCCTGCTTCTAGAGGAGTTTGGCTGAATGGGAGTAAGTAGTGAACACATAACTTTGGAACATCGCCCTGACTTTCAGTGTAGGTCATCTATGTATGCATTGCTGCTGACATCATCATGTGACATAAGGCGCTGAGGTCAATGGCGCAATGCAGATGCCTCAGTGGGCTATCTCTTCCTCTGGCATCACGGGATTGCTCCCTCTGATTCCTTTTTGTCTTCAACATGCACCTCTGAGGTCTGTACACAGCAGTGACCTCTAGAGCATGAAGGCAATGACACAATACACTTCAGCACGCTGGTTTGTGGAACATCGGAGCTATTGTGCATGCATACAGCTGCGGGAATGTTGGTCATTGGCCCATCTTCACATTGGCAGATGGCCATAACACCATCCATTCATGTAATACCCATTCTGTATAATCACTCCAGTCCCGAAAGAGCTATGAAAGTCAGGGAGATCTACAGAACAGTAAAAGGTTTCTCGGCCCATCAGATCTGCACTGGTCAGAAACAGCTACCTAACTATTCTAATGTCATTTTGCGGCATTTGGCCTTGTATGCTTTCGCTTCACAAATGCATATCTAAATATTTTTAAATGTCACGATGGTTTTTGCCTCTAACAACATTACAGGCAATCAGTTCCATTGTATGGAAAAAATTAAGCAATTGAAATTTCTTTCTTCACACGCACAGCTAAAACTACTGCTTTCGAGCATTTAGGGATTAATTCAGAACATAGAGCCACAGAGTCATACAGCACAGAAACAGACCTCTCAGTCCAACACATCCACACTGACCAGAATTCCCAATCTGATATAGGCCCATTTGTCAGCATTTGGCCCATATCCCTCTAAACTCTTCCTATTCATATACCTATCCAGATGCCTTTTAAATGTTGTAATTGTACTCACCTCCACCACTTCCTCTGGTAATTCATTCCACACATACACCACCCACTGCATGGAAACGTTACCCCTAAGGTAATTTTAAAATCTTTCCCCTCCCATTTTAAACCCCCATCTTCTAGTTTTGAACTTCCCCACTCTAGCAAAAAGACCCTATCCATGTTCCCATGATTTTATAAACCTTTATAATGTCACCACTCAGTCTCCAATATTCCAGGGAGAAAAGCCCCAGCCTATTCAGCCTCTCCCTTTGGCTCAAACCCTCCAGTTTCAACAACATACTTGGAAATCTTTTCCACATCCTCTCAAGTTTAACAACATCTTTCCTTTGTGAAGTCTGGTCACTGCTCTATAGTAAGGATGTAATTGACCTGCAGGGGGTATAGAGGATATTCACCAGGGTGTTGCCAGGGGTGGAACAGTTTAGCTATGAAGCGAGGCTGGATAAGCTCGGCTTGTTTTCTCTGGAGCAGAGAAGGCTGAGAGAGTCCCAGATTGAGATGCATAAGATAATGAGGGTCACAGACAAGGTGGATAGAAATCAGCTGTTCCTTTGGTTGTGGGTCAATAATAAGATGCTTTGCTTTAAGATGAAAGGGAGGAGGTTTAGGAGGAGATTTGAGGAAAACCTTTTTAACCCAGAGGTGGAGGGAATCTGGGATATCCTGCCTGGGATGATAGTTGAGGTGGAAAACCTCACAACCTTTAGAAAGTGTGAGCACTTAAAATATCCTGTCATCCAAGGCTCTGGACCAAGTGCTAAAAAGTGGGGCTAATGTAGATTTAGAGTATTTCTGTCAGTGCAAACTCAATGGGCTGAAGGGCCTCATCTGAATTATGTGCTTCTATGAATCTGCCATGCACATTTCCATGGATACCAAGAGACGTGCATGAGACAGCAAGAGATCTGAATGCTTGCTTTCTAGATTTGGATGTTCAGACATATATCTAACAGATTCAAAGAAGCTGATATGTTCCATTCATGTTTGATCTTATAAACAATTAAAGTGTGACATTTTAAGTAAAAAAATGCCAGTCACCTGAGTTATTCCCCGGCACCCTGGCAAATGTGAAGGTTCACTGTTCAGTACAGAATTAATTAGTGACATTTCTGTACTCTTTTTCAAAATCATGTAGAATTATACAAAATTTATACAGAATCTAACCCTTTACATGGCATTGTTGAATGTTAAGGTATTAAAACAAAACCTAATCAATCATCATCAATTTTTTTCTTTAGTTTACATATATTAAAGCAACTATATTATTATTTCAAGCCAGTATCCTGACAAAATTTAATTTAAAATGTTATTTCTGCCAGTGCCAAAATATTGCTGTGAATTTTCCTTTTATTATTACAGTCAACATCTTGCCAATAAACCTATTGCCATTTTCAAACTTTGTTTAAAGCTTAAAGAAATGTCTGGTTATTGGCTTTCACTACTACATTTAAACATAAGCACAAAATAATGTCTATTAAAGGCTAATAAAAGAGTTGAATTATTGAGTAGCATGAATCAAATTATTATTTTGCCATCTAATGCAAATTGCTGGAGTTTTTACACTTATGCCGTAAGCAAACATTAATAACATTAAAGCAGAATCTTCAGCATATCCAACATAGAAGTTTCATGATACTATGTAAGTACATTCATACTTTTCAGTCAAAGCCTTTAGATTGTCTTGACTATTTTCTTGTGAAGGTACAGACATTAATTGACGTCTACAATACAGTATTAATCTTGTAATTTGCCGAGAATTTTGCCACTTTACTCTTTGTAATGCAGTAGAACGTAAGATCCAAGCCCTCCCAATGTTTTTTCATATGCATGCTGGTAAAACTGAGTTCTATCTCACCTTCACCTTCTTAATCCTTCCTTTGTCTATACGCTGTCAGTTTGCCTGTCCCACGACCAATATTTGATGCGGGAAAATTTACTCCATCAGGAAGATTGAAGCCAGTGTTGTTGGTCCTCATCATAAATACTTCTCCCTTTCCATCCACTAACTCTGAAAACAAAAAAAAATGCTTGTGATCACAACGGGTGAGGGAGCATCCATGGAGAGAGAGAGCAAGCTAATGTTTCAAGTCTAGATGACACTTCATTGGAGTTGATGTGGAGTGTGGAGAAAGGATGCTGATGTTTCAGATAAAGTGATCAGAATGGGAGAATGGCAGAACAATGGTGTGTCTAAGTACCAGACTGGAATGGAAAGGACAGACAGTACCATTGGGGTTGGGGAGGGGGTGGGGGGGCGTGGAGGATGGAAGAGAAGACAAGGTGACAGAGAATGTAACATTCCTGATGAAGGGCTTATGCCTGAAACGTCGATTGTCCTTTTCCTTGGATGCTGCCTGACCTGCTGTGCTTTTCCAATGCCACACTTTATGATGAGAGAATGTAACAAGTAAAGCTAAAAGAAAGGAAAGGAATGGGTTCACACTTTGGAGGTATTGGACTCAATATTGAGCCTAGAGGGTTGTGGAGTACCTAATCTGAAGCTGTGATGTTTCTTCTCCAGTTTTCACTGTGATTCACGAAAGCAGCACTCTAACCACCTCCTCCCCAAGTCTATTACATAAACACTGCTCCCTTCATGTCAGCTCTGATGAAGAGTCATCTCGACTCAAAACCTTTCTCTCTCTCTCTTAATGTCAACAAGAAAAAAATCCCTATTTTCATCTTAAGCTTTAAATAGAAACTTCACAATCTCACTATTGAATGGTGAGTAACTTATTTCCATGAATTTGTACCTCACAAATAGCGCAATTTGTCTTATTTATAAACTGTTTCCAATTCTCATCACTTTTGTCAAGTGAAGGGTGGGTGTCTTTTCCCAAGGATGGAAGATTTTAAGGACATGCTTTTAAGGTAAGAGGAGAAAGATTTAAAAAAGACATGAGGGGCAATTTTTTTTACACAGAAAGTGGTTCTTGTGCAGAATGAACCTCCAGAGAAGTGGTGGATGTGGATACAGTTACAACATTGAAAAGACATTTAGATAAGTATGTGAATAAGAAATGTTTGGAAGGATAAGCACCAAGCTCAGATGAACGGGACTAGTTTACTTTAGGGTTATTGTCAGCATGGACTGGTTGGACCAAAGGGTCTGCTTCCATAATGTATGACTCTATGATTCTAAACTACATGGTGCAAATAGCCAATAAAATGAAACAAAGAATTGTGGATGCCGGAAATGGAAAATAAAAGCAGAAATTGCTGGAGAAACACAGCTACCCTGGCAGCATCTGTAAAAACAGAAAAACAGAGTTACTCTTTTGAGTCCAGTGACCAACCTCAGCATTTCATCATGACTGCTCCCTGTTCAACTCCCACAGTACTTCAGCCACTTTGCAGCTCACAGACACCTAGGATTTACATGTTTCAGCCAGGCTGCTCTGTGCGCGGAGTCAAAAGGACTGAAGCTGGAAAAGCACAGCAGGTCAGGCAACATCTGAGGAGCGGGAGAGTTGACATTTTGAGCATTAGACCTTCATCAGGAATATAGAGGGGGAAGGGGGCTGAGAGATAAATAGAGGAGTGGGGCTGGGAGCGGGAAAAGGTAGTTGCGGAGGCAATAGGTAGATGCAGGTGTGGGGGTAATTGTGATAGGTCAGAGGGAGGGTGGAGCGGATAGGTGGGAAGGAAGATTGACAGGTAGGACAGGTCAAGAGGGCGGTGCCAAGTTGAAGGGATGGATCTGGGATGAGATGGGGGGGGGCGGTGCGGAGACTTGGAAATTTTTGAACAGATGTTCGTTGAAAGGCCTCCAGTTCCCAAGTGACTTTGATTTGGCAGTGGAGGAGGCCCACGATTTGAATGTTTTTGGCGGAGTTGGATTGGGGAGTTGAAGTGGTCTGTCACAGGATGGTCAGGTTGTTTGGTGTGTGTCCCAGAGATGTTCCCTGAAACACTCTACGAGTTGGAATCCTGTCTCCCCAATGTAGAGGACACCACATCGAGAACAACGGACACAGTAAATGAGGTGGATGGATGTGCAGGGAAATCTCTGCCAGATGTGAAAAGATCCTTTGGGGCCTTGGACAGAGATGAGAGGGAGGTGTGGGCGCAGGTTTTACACATCGTGTGGTGGAAAGGGAAGGTGCTGAGTGTGGAGGGTGTCTAGGTGGGGGCATGGACCTAACAAGGGAGTCACAGAGGGAATGGTATCTGATGAATGCAGATAGGGGTCGGGTAGGAAATATATCCTTGGTGGAGGGGTCTGACTGAAGGTAGCAGAAATGTTGGATGATAATGCACTGTATCCGGAGATTAGTTGGGTGGAAGCTGAGGATTGGGGGAATTTTACCCTTGTTAAAGACACACGTATATCACGCATGGAGACAGGATGCATCCACTGGCTTTTTGCTTCATCTCATAGAGCTCATTCACATTCCTGTGTCCTCGGAAGATGCTGGCCTGTGTGGCTTGCATTGTGTTTTAGTGCAGAGGAACAGACAAGCAGCATGTCACAGCGTGGAGCACAAAACAGTAAATGAGCTAGCCATGTTGCTGTATAACAGTGCACTACATCAATAACAAACATATTTCTTGAGCCAAATGTCCATGTCTGAAAGTGAAGATGCCTTTGTGGAGTCAAGGGGGATTACAGTCAGTCAGGAGCAAACTGAGTAGGCAAGGGTCTTTTCTGAGTCTGGTCCAATGGGTTGACCATGGTCCAATCAGACACGTGGACCTACCGCAGTCTGCAGTTTTAGTCCTTGCGTCAGGATAAGCCCAGGGTCAGTCCTGCAGATCAAGTGCAAGATGTTTGGGATTTATACAATTGGGGGTGAGGATTTAATGGTGGTGAAGACGCAGGAGAGATGATGATGTGTTGCCAGTGAGTGAGCGGGCTGGAAGGTTTCACAGTTTGGGAGGATGAGGTGGGCACTGTGTAGGTAGCAAAGAGTACAATAGGTGGATGGGGGTGGGGATGGAGGTAATAGGTCAGAGAGGAGGGTGGAGCAGATAGGTGGGAAGGGAAATTGTCAGGTAGGACAGTCATGAGGATGGTGCTGAGCTGGAAAGTTGGAACTGGGGTAAGGTGGGGGGAGGGGAAATGAGAAAACTGGTGAAGTTCACATTGATGCCCTGGGGTTGAAGTGTTCTGAGGTGGGTCTGTTTCAGTACATGGTTGAAGAGCTTCACGGCAGAGGTGATGAACTGGGGATTGCAGTGAGAAAGAGATTTACTGAGATTGTTATAGAGAGAGGAGAACTTCCCCTACCCCACCTTACCCCAGTTCCAACGTTCCAGCTCAGCACCATCCTCATGACCTGTCCTACCTGCCAATCCTCCTTCCCACCTATCTGCTCCACCCTCCTCTCTGACCTATCATCTTCATCCCCACCTCCATCCACCTATTGTACTCTTTGCTACCTTATCCCCACCCCCACCCCCTCCCATTTACATCTCCATCCTGGAGGCTCCTTGCCTTCATTCCTGATGAAGGGCTTTTCCCTGGAACATTGATTTTCCAGCTCCCCGTATGCTGCCTGACCTGTGCTTTTCCAGCACCACTGTAATCTAGACTTTGATTTCCAGCATCTGTAGTCCTCACATTTGCAGGTAGACTTCAGACATGACTCCGACCAATGATATAAAGGTCGGAAGCTGCTGGCAGTGATGAATTCTTCAGCCTTTTCTGCCCCTCAGTTGCATGAGAGGGTTGTTGAGGACCCCAGTTGCATAACTAAATCAGTGGAGAGTGGAACATTGCATCAGAAAAATGCCATGGTGCACTGGGTGTCACATTTCCCTCTTGACCTAACGCCTTCATTGAAAATGGGATAAATTGAGCCCTCTGTGTTCACACATGCTCCAATTTGCTTTCAGGAAGTAACCCTTGGCTCACTAACATACAATTGCTGCTGTTTAATCAACTTCACAATTTTGGAGTTCTATTGCCGCTTCCTCTATTATTTGATCAACCCACCCTATTCCTACAAACTTTGAAGAATAAACATTGTTTGCTAATCTTAGCTCAGACCCTGGGTGGAATCTTCCCACTCTGAGCAGAGATGACAATGGCAAAAACATTGGGAGGATTACTTGCGATATCTAGCAAGGAACTTCCCAAAGTTGGGAGCAAAAAGGCCCAATTTCCAACTGTGCTAAATAGTGAGATGGGATTCTTACTAGTGAGGGGTGAGGGGCCTATTTGGATATATTAACATTCCCATAACAATGTTACCTCATCTCCTTCAGATCCAGTTTCCCACTCTCTTATCTCCCACAGAGATAGCAATAATTCCTGAGCTGAAAGTCAGGATAACCAATCTGGCGATTTTAGCACGCCACTTGCTCTGGTGTCCCCTCAGTCAGCAGCATCTCAGGGCATGCTACAGGATTCAGATGCAACTTTCCACCCCCCGCATCCAACAGAACTTGCAGGCCTCCATCAGCAAAACAGAGACCCAATTTCCCTCTGTCCAATGCGTTGGGGGCAATGGATGGGACCTTTGCAGGGCCATTACAGACCACTAGGTCTTAACCATGGGCACAGCTTGCCTTTAATAAAGTCGGGCACCAGGAGTCCCAGAAGGGCCTGGGTGTGGTCATTGCTTCCATCTGTCGTAAGTGGGAGAATGTGACTAACGGAGCAGCGTGGAAGTGTGGTGTATTGGTCATGAGGCAAACTTGGGAAGATAATTTGAGAAATTATGCTCGGGCTTATGGATAGACACCCTCCATAATACTTATCAAAATTGACATTCAGTTGATTTCTGGTAAAATTAATTTGATTGAGTAGGCATCCTTCCCTGCATGATATCAGTAACTTTAGAATAATATCAATAAGAAGAATTGGTGGCAGTAGTTTAGTCAGGATTATTTTGCACTCACTCATAAGAGGTGGAGATTGCTGGCTATTGTTTATTGCCTATCCATAATAATCGCTCAGAAAGTGGTGGTGAACCACCTTAATGAATCGCTGCAATGCATAGCGACAGATACACTCACAGTACTGTGGAAGTTTATATATCAGGTATATGCCAACAAGGCTTCAAAGCAAAGTCTTCCACACATTTTGAGGAACAGCATTCCAGAGAAAATTTCAACCTGATCAAAGAAAACTTTCGAATTGCAATTAATGCGATACTCAGAATTTCAGCTAAGCTTCAACCACATGCTTCAACTGAAGTGTTAAAATGAAGGTGTTAAAACACCAGCTGAAGGCTTGAACATGACCTATCAAGCTGAGTGAGCTTGTCAAGCTTACAGAATAAAATTAGACATTGTGTCACTTTTCAAACACTAGGGAATTCCATCTGTACAACTCAATAATTCAGCATTTCACAGCGATCAATTTTTATTCACCCTTTTCATGGCAGCTCAAGAAAATGTGAGTGGATTGTAGCTGACTGTCAAGTACTCATTCCATTCCTACTCCTGGTCAGTTTGAAATTCTCACTGAGGATAAAGCTACACAGCAAAAAAAAAGCTGGTGCTTCCAAATAAACCTGTTGGACTATAACCTGGTGTTGAGTTACTTTCAACTTTGTCCACTGCACATGATAACAAAAAAAGTGAGGATGACATATTCTTAAACAAATCAGCAACAGTAACTTGTCTTGATGTCGTGCCATTAACAAAGGAAAACATTGCCTTACGGCATTTCCAAGACACATCGTAAGCCAAAATATGATACTGAGTCATGTAAGGAGATATCAGGGCAGGTGACTAAAAGCTTGGTCAAAGAGGTCAGTTTTTAGCTGTCTTTTGAAGGAGGAAAAGGATGTTGAGAGGCAATGTTTGAAGTGCGTTGGCAGGTGAAGGCGCAACCGTTGATGACATTCAGATATGCTTAAGAGGCCAGAATTAGAAGAGCACAGATTTCTTACAAGGCTGAACAGCTGGCAGAGATTGCAGTGATATGGGAAAGGGCACGCTGAAGAAAAACAGAATTGTAAACTCTTTATTACTGTGAATATTATGTACTTTACTCACTAGACACAAAGAGATGTTCTTTGATATAGTTTAAATTTTATCAAGAAAGTCAGAACTTGCAGTTATTAAAAAGCACCTTTCAGATCTTTGAATCTCTGTAGAATTTCACTGCATTGACTTGATGTTTTGGGGAATACACCAAGTGTAATTCCCAGATCCCTTTCTTTAAATGTTACACCATGCCTTCTAGACTACACTGAAGTGTCAGTCTTGATTTTTATCTTCAGGTCCTAGAGTTGGACTTGAATCCACATAATTCAGAGGCAAGGAAGTTACCGATTAGTAAAATTGTTTCTGAAAAGGATAAGCGATATGCTGATAGTTCTGTGAAGTTTAGAGGGAATTCTGCGTTATCAGAATGTAATTTTATTTGGATGTCGTTACTGTTCAGGTTCTCTCTGTCACTCAAGTGGTTTTGTCGGATCTCACAGAGAAGAAGTTTGTTTTCCCAATTTGCAGCACTCTCACCATGTTATAAGTGAAACTCTGGGGCAGTGGAAACATTTTTAAGCAAGTTAACATCATCCAGATACGAATGTGGGACCTAAGGTGACGGTGGAACCAGCAGCTGTGTGCTAGGCTATCACCATCAACACAGCAGTTTATTTATTTTTCACCAAAATGTCCCAACGTTACAGATATTCTGTGGCAGTTGGCAAAGTGAGAATTTTCATTGCTAACAACTTTGATGTGGATTCTTTGCTGATGTTAATTTGACACTGCAACCAAGACAAGGCGATTACAGCTTAATTAACTTTACAAAATTGTAGCTTATGAAGAATTACTGACATCATAATGCCCCACTGGTTTAGGAGAAAGTTAGGACTGCAGATGCTGGAGAGTCAGAGTTGAAAAGTGTGGTGCTGGAAAAGCACAGCAACGACGTTTCGGGCATAAGCCCTTCCTGATGAAAGGCTTATGCCTGAAATGTTGATTTGCCTGCTCCTCGAATGCTGCCTAACCTGCTGTGCTTTTCTTTCCCCATTGAACTATGGTCAACAATTTATCTGCATTCTATTATGTCAGTGTCCAGCAATAGTGATATGGATAAGCAGCCTCAGTAGCCACTAAAATAAAGAAATGGAAAGAGCGAATTTTGAGAAGATTTGTAGCTCAGGTTGAGGTCCTGGATGTAGGTTTGCTCACTGAGCTAGAAGATTCATTTCCAGACGTTTCATCACCCTACTAGGTAACATCTTCAGTGAGCTTCCAGCCCACTGAAGATGTTACCTGGTAGGTTAACGAAACATCTGGAAATGAACCTTCCAGCTCAGCGAGCATAACTACATCCCAGAAATGGAAATGTTGAGGATCTGAAACAAAGAAAAACAGAAATTACTGAAGAAACGTAGCAGCTCTGGCAGTATTTTTGAAGAGAAAGCAGAATTACTCTTTCAAGTCCAGTGACCCTTCTTCAACACTGGCCTAAGTAACCAATTACTTTGAAGAATTCTCAAACAGGAAACCAGGACGTTAAATGCATAAATTTATCCTTCACTTTTTAAGCATACAGGTGGGATTAAAATTGAAATTGAAAGGCAAAATAATCATACAAAACAATGGGTCATTGTTTCTCACACAGATTACCATCCAGCTCCTTCTCTTTTACACAATGAGAAAGCATCACATTTCTCACAGGGGATTTCAATCAGAACTCCTTCAGAAATGTGGAGCCATACTTTGGTTCTGAATGTGCTCTCTGAGTGGAAACACCACTGCTACATTCTGAAATCACCATTGCATCCAGAATCATAACCACATTGAGACCTGCTTTCAAGTGGGGAGGGAGTAGCATTAGATTGTCAAAGTGTTTAGGGTAGTGTAGCGATTGGATTTCATTGACTATGAGATCCTTGATTAGGGTTGTTAACCCGGGCCAATCAGGAAGCCCTGGCAGACAGATATAAACAGGAGATTCGGAGAGCCTCCTCAATCTCGGGACTGTCTCTGTGTCTGGCTCCAGCAGTATACTGTACGTATGTAAATAAAGAGTGATTTGGTGATGGGATACTAGCTTCTGTGGAGTTATTTCAGGTTAGTCGGAAATATAGGGTCTGGAGAGGGACTGTCAGTTTGCAGGCAGGCAAAGGAATTCAGATTCCGGAAGAGTGTTGAGTCTTGGGTGCTGTCAGGTCCCAGGGGACATTAGGTGTGACGACAGGTGAAGCATGTCAAATCTGAGCCAAGAGGGATCAGGTCAGGTGATGGATGGAGGATATGTTGGGTCAGAAGCATGGGAAGAGGGCCAAGTTTGGGGGTCGGGGGCAGAGAAAGTTAATGGTTGCAGCAGGGGGTTGAGGGTTTGGATCATGTGTTGGGAAAAGACTGTCAAGTCTGCAGTGGGTGGGGCAGAGGGTGTCCAGTTCATTCGCAGGGAAAGGGATTGTCAGCTCCAAACTATGAAAAAGGGAATTGGGATCAGCAACAGAGAAGGAAGTGTCTGGGCTAGAGTGGGGGCAGCATAGCTCTGGTGGCAGGCCAGAAAAGGGAGGGTCTATCAGTGGGGAAAGGATGTTGGATTTGATGGTAGGAAAAGAAGTTAGGTCTAGAAGAGGTACAGGGAAGCCTAAAATCCGGAGGGTATTGTCTGATCCTGGGCCTTCTGAGAATTGTTGCAATGGTGGCAGGGTCTATTAAATCCCGAGGAAGATGGGGTTGTTAGGAAAGGACTTCTGTCATATAGAGGGTCAGGGGAAGGAATACTGTAGTTGGATTTGTGCAAGGTAAGTTGGGAGTCAGTTGAAGAGTTACTCAGGAGTTAGGCTTGGTAGCTCATAGTCTAACTTTTCCTGAGTAACTATTTCCTTACTTTCAATAGAATACTCTGAATGGCTACATTCAGAGGGTTCTAATATAGAGGAATTCCTATGTGTAATTTCCTGACGGTCCCTTCAGTCTGCTTTTATTAGCTTTCCATGTGCAAATCCCATTTACCCTGCATAAACACTTCTCCAGCCATTGGAAAATCCATAACAACATTTTAAATTTTTTTAATAATCAATGTACAGGAGGTTCAGGGTAGTGATGTCAGGGATAGGTTTACAAGGTTGCGAGAGGTCACTGGCAATCAGGATGTTGGTTTGAAATGTGTGTACTTCAATTCCAGGAGAATCCGGAATAAGGTGGGTGAACTTGCAGCATGGGTCGGTATCTGGGATTTTGATGTTGTGACCATTTCAGACCACTGTACAGGAGGTTGAGGATAGTGAGGTCAGGGATAGGTTTACAAGGTCGCTTTAAGAAGGGGTAATTATAGACCAGTGAGTCTTACTTCGGTTGTGGGTGAGGTGTTGATAAAGGTTAGAAGAGATCGGATTTATAATCACCTGGGAAGGAATAAGGATAGTCAACACGGTTTTATGAATGATAGGTCATGCCTCACTAACCTTATTGAGTTCTTCAAGAAGGTCACAAAACAGGTGGATGAAGGTAAAACGGTTGATGTGGTGGATATGGACTTTAATAAGGTGTTTGACAAGGTTCCACATGGCAAGCTGTTGCACAAAATATGGAGTTTTGGGTTTGAAGGTCATTTAGCAATTTGATCAGAAATTGGCTAGTTGAAAGAAGACAGAATGTGGTGGTTAATGGGAAATATTCATCCTGGAGCTCAGTTGCCAGTGTTGTGCCACAGGATCTGTTGTGGGACTACTGCTGTTAGTCATTTTTACAAATGATCTGGATGTGGCATAGAAGGATGGGTTAGTAAATTTGCAGATGACACTAAGGTGAGCAGAGCTGTGGATAGTGCTGAAGGATGTTGTGATTTACAAGGGTCATAGATAAAATGCAGAGACGGGCTGCGAAGTGGCAAATGGAGTTTAACGCAGAAAATTGAGAGGTAGTTCACTTCGGAAGAAGTAACAGGAATGCAGAGTACTGGGCTAATGGTAAAATTCTTGACAGTGTAGATGAGCAGGGAGATCTCAGTGTCCTGGTGCATAAATCCCTGAAAGTTGCCACCCAGTTTTATAGGGTTGTTAAGAAGGCATATGGTGTGTTGGCATTTATTGGTAGGGGGATTAAGTTTGGGAGCCACGAGGTCATGCTTCAGTTGTACAAGACACTGGTAAGGCCGCACCTGGAGTATTGCCTGCAGTTCTTGTCACCGCGTTATAGGAAGGATGTGGAAGCTTTGGAAAGGGTTCAGAGGACATTTACTAGGATGATGCCTGGTATGGCAGGAAGGTCTAATGAGGAAATGCTGAGGGAACTGAGGCTGTTTTCATTGGAGAGAAGAAGATTGCAAAGTGACTTAATCGAGACATATAAGATAGTCAGAGGGTTAGGTAGGGTGGACAGTAAGAGCATTTTTCCTTGGATGGTGAACATAGCTTAAATTGAGGGGTGATAGACTAAGGACAGATATTTGGGGTAGTTTCTTCACTCAAATTGTATGTGTGTGGAACAGCCAGCCTGCAACAGTAGTAGACTTGATGAGGTTAAGGACATTTAAATGGGCATTGGACACACATATGGATACTAATGGAACGTTGTAGGTTAGGTGGGCATCAGATCATTTTCACAGATCGGCGCAACATTGACGTCCAAAGAGCCTGTACTGCGCTGTAACATTCTATGTTCTATGTGTTTATCACATCAGAAAGACTTGACATCTACAGTTTTTCAAAACTAGAGAGGCTGTTCACTCAGTAAATATTATTTAATACAATGTTAAAAACCCAGTTGGACTTCATTCAAAAAAAATATTTGCAGCAGTTTTCACAGCAATTTAGAAAGGTCACCTTAGAATAAATGTGGATGTTGGCATAAATTCAAAGGATAGCTAGAGGCTTCTAACTAGGCACTTTAACAATGAATCCTGTGGAACAACAGGGAAGTGCTGACAGCAATACTTGATTTTCCCATTTCCACTGTGTGTGTCAATGTTAGAAGACACTGTTAGTTTCACAACTATAATTTTAATGGAATCCCTACAGCTTGGAAGCAGGTCATTTGGTCCATTGAGTCCACACCGACCCCCCAAAAAGCTTCCCACCCAGAATTAGCCTTCCCATCACCAAACCCTATCCCTGTAACCACTGCATTTCCCATTGATAATCCACCTTGCCTGCACATCTGTGAACAGTATGGGCAATTTAGCACAGCCAATCCACCTAAACTGCACATCTTTGGACTGGGGGAAGAGAGCACCCAGAGAGCACCCAGAGGAAATCTGCACAGACATGGGAGAAACATGCAAATTCCACACAGACAGCCACCTGAGGGTGGAATCAAACCTGAGTCCCTGGTGCTGTGAGGTAGCAGTGCTAATCACTGAGCCACATATGACATATGATAAGGTAATGCTTCTGAATGTGTTAATGTAGCAGAATGTATTAGTATCACCCAATCTGATTTGTGTATGAGGCTAACCTGCAGTTTAAAGTAGCACCAACAGTTTGGGTTTGATCTCCATTCCAGTTGAGGTAGACTTGGAACTGATTCCCTCAAACTGCACAAGGTCATGACAAACCAGTAGTGACAATTGATGCCAAGAAAACAGATCAGAAAAAAAGCAATAGGCCAAGGACCTGCCTTCAATTAACAATTAATATCTGATCAGAGAACAACTTAAAATAATTTAACATCATTCATCAGTAATGATCTACCCATCAATAAATCCACGCGAAGCCTTTTGACTACTTCTACTTGATAATGCTGTATATGACTTCCAACTTATGTTCATCTAAATCTGTCTGGAAGTATGAGTTTGTGCAAGGAAGCGAGTCCATTTGAGATGAATTGATTGTAATAATGTGAACACCAATTGCAAGTAAAAATGTTTCTTTTCCTGAACCGAGTTCAAATAACAGAACTTAATTCTTCCTCCATTCAAATCTGTTACAAGCCTGTTGAATGCTCTGTGTTCACCTTTGATTCCAATGCCATTTTAATGGGCTCTTGTTACACAGTGGTAGCGTTCCTACTTCTGGGCCAGGATGCCTGAGTTCCACAGCCAACTGCTCCAGAATTGTGTAAAACAGCTGTGGACAGGTTGTTTAGAAAATACTTGTGAAAGCTGGCAAAACATATTTCCCTGGAAGTTTAAGCAAAAAGATTGCTCTGTTTCACTTTGTAGGCAGTAATTATACATCCAAATTTTCACTTCACCAATACACAAATAACTCAGAACATTCATTGTGAGTGTCCATTTCTTTTTAACACAACTGTCCTCTTTAAGATAATCAGTTGCTTTAAATAATAATGTTTTAAAGGTAAAATTGGCATAGTCCTACCAGACCATAGCTCTGTTCTCTTATTGGACAAAAAGAGACAGACTCTCAGGTGTTGGTTTAACCTGAGGTTCTCCATGCTTCAGGTGAAGGGAGACGCTGAGAAGTGGAGTCTGTAACGGTAACCATAGCATCACTCTGCATCTCAAGCCACTTGTTCAGCCAACTGAGCTAAACAAACCCGAAAGGGGTTTTGTTGTGGAATTTTTGTTCCTAATTCTGCAGTGCATGATATGTAAATATTGACCTTTTTGCTTAGAGAGTTTACTGGATTGTGCAACCGACAAGAACATCACAATGTAAGATCAGAAATCCATGTGTTCATGATTTATTTGATATGTGATATCTTCTCTGATGGTTATGTAGTATAATTCCAAATAAATGTTCTGACTTGTTGCATTTTACAAGACATTCAAACCTAGAAATTACTGTCAATTTTCTGGTCAGCACAGCTAGTTGGTGTCAAAGTGTTTTCAAGTGCCCTTTCACAAACTGCATGCAAGCTGCATTTTATGAATTATAATGAGTTGAATATTGACAAAGACAAGATTTCTTGATTTTCTCACAGAATTGCTTTGAAGAACAAAAGGATTTGAAGATCACCCATGTAAACTATAAAATAAACACAGTATTTTGATTTTAAGAAAGATCATCTATATTTTGAATTTGGAACATTTATAATAGATTTTTTTTAGTTTAGGCTTGTGAGGGTTGAGTTATTCAGTGTTTCTTCTTTTAGCATTTTTGTTTTCCCAATTCAACTCTCCATTCCTGTCAGAGTCGCAGAGTCATACAGCATGAAAACAGACCCTTTGCTCCAAACAGTCCACACCAACCATGTTCTCAAACTAAACTAACCCATCTGCCTGCCCTTGGCCCATATCCCTTCTGAAATAACTGCTGAGAGGCCGGGATCCCGTCACCAAGTCACCCTTTATTTACTTGTGCACATACACTGGCTGTGACCCTCCAACTCAGAGTCAGTCCCTTCACCTGAGGGGATTCTAAATCCCCTGTTTGTATTGGTCAACCAGCGCTCCCTGATTGGCCCAGGTTAACAACCCCAATCAAGGATCTCATAATCAGCAGGATCCACCCAACTCCAATCACTATACCTCCAAACTTCCCTATTCATGAACTTATCCAAATGTCTTTTAAGCGTAACTGTACCTGCATCCATCACTTTCTCTGGCAGTTCATTCCACACACAAATCACTCTCTGTGTATAAAAGTTGTCCGTTACATCCCCTTTAAACCTTTCTCCTCTCACCTTACAAACATGCCCCCTCATTTTGAACTCACCCACCATAGCGAAAAGACCCTTGTCATTCACCTTATTTATACCTGTCATGATTTTATAAACCTCAATAAAGCGGCACTTGAACCTCCCATAGCCCAATGAAAGGACAGCCAGCCTTTCCAGTCTAGTTTTATATTTCAAACCCTCCATTCATGGCAATATCTGCTAACAGCTTATTCCAAGCCATCCCCTGAAATGTTTGGAATTAAAAGGACCATTCCTTCAGTCCTACTATTAGCTTTTAAATATTAAACAGATGGAAATATTGTGCTGTGTACCCATGATTTACAAAATGTTATCTGTCTGTGCCCAATTAGCTCTGGAATGCAAACTCATTTAGTAGCCAAAATCTTAACTGCATAACAAAAACAGAAATTGCTGGAGAAACTCAGCAGGTCTGGCAGCTTCTCTAGAGAGGGAGCAGAGTTGACATTTTGAGTCCAGTGACCCTTCTTCAGAACTCAATTCTGAGGAAGGGTCACTGGACTCGAAACATTATCTCTGCTTTCTCTCCACAGATATTGCCAGACCTGCTGAGTTTTTTCCAGCAATTTCGGTTTTTTTTTTATAGATCTTCAACACGATTGAGGGGGGACCTGATTGAGGTTTATAAAATCATGAAGGGTATAGAGGTTGAGGGGGGACCTGATTGAGGTTTACAAAATCATGAAGGGTATAGACAGGGTGGATAGAGACAAGCTTTTTCCCAGGGTGAAGGATTCAATAACTAGAAGTCATGCTTTCAAGGTGAGAGGTGGGAAGTTTAAGGGGGATACACGCGGCAAGTACTTCACACAAAGGGTGGCGGGTGTTTGGAACGCATTGCCAGCAGAGGTGGTAGAGGCAGGCACAGTAGGTTCATTTAAGATGTGTCTGGATAAATACATGAGTAGGTGAGGAGTAGAGGGATACAAATGTTTAGGAATTGACCAACAGGTTTAGACAGTACATTTGGATTGGCACAGGCTTGGAGGGCCGAAGGGCCTGTTCCTGGGCTGTAAATTTTCTTTGTTCTTTGTTCTTTTTGTATTCATAGCTCTTTATTTTACTTTGATTGTGTGTGGGGCTATGGTTTTTTATTTGAGTTTTTCTGGTGCCAGCGCATGCTTAGTATATTTAAGAGATTCTCTTGCCAGGAACAAAGGAACTGATTGGTTTCTAGGTGTCAGTAGAAGGCTCTTGGGGTCTGATGACCTTATGCCTTTCCATGTTGGTAGGTAGTAAGACATTCTTTTGATTGCTTGAGTCACATCCATTGGTGTAATGACTTCCCACTCCAGTCACCTTCTGTCAAATAATTTCGGGTTAGGTACACCAGGGACCTTCTTGTTAAAGATCTCAGCTCCTAAGTAGGGAACCAAGTTGGTTTCCTGATCAGCATGCTCCTATTGCTTCATTGTTAATCCACTCTCTCTTTGAAGCATTACTCAAACAGTAAATCGAAATAAGAGCTAAGTAAGATTTGAGTCTAAGGGATAGAAATGTCTTTTCTGCCGTGTGTAGGTTTTCTGGACTTCAGACAAAGTGATTGATCAATTAATGAGCTCCGACTACCAGAAAGAATCATATGTATTATGTTGGTAAATCTGAAGCAATCCCAACTTGTAAACAAGTGTTAAATATAGGACCAGATGGGTTCCAGTGAGCAGAAATTGGGATATTCTGAATGCTGCAAACTCAACTTTTATAAGTGGCTAGATTAGAGTAGTGCTGGAAAAGCACAGCAGGTCAGGCAGCATCCGAGGAGCAGGAAAATCGACGTTTCGGGCAAAAGCTCTTCATCGGGAATAGAGGCAGGGTGCCTGCAGAGTGGAGAGATAAATGAGAGGGGGGTGGGGGTGGGGAGAAAGTAGCATAGAGTACAATAGATGAATGGGTTGGGGATGGAGGTGATAGGTCAGACAGGAGGTTGGGGGAAGGTAGCAAAGAGTACAATAGGTGAATGGGGGTGGGGACGAAGGTGATAGGTCAGAGAGGAGGGTGGAGTGGATAGGTGGAAAGGAAGATAGGCAGGTAGGACAGGTCAGGAGGGCGGTGCTGAGCTGGAAGGCTGGAGCTGGGGTGAGGTGGGGGAAGGGGAAATGAGGAAACTGGTAAATGACAGACTCTGAAAAGTCTGAGGGTTCAAGAGTTTTAGGGCCAAGTACAATGAAAGGGGTGTGGTCAGTTCTCCCAGCTCAGCTTCTCTCTGGTTTGTTGTTTTTAGTAGTAGTGTGGGAAAGCTGCTGGACCGAGAAGCAGGTCCAGGCTGGTACTCTCTCTGACCGCTATCCTGTAAGAACTTGTGTTTGATTTTACCTTTTATGCCAAGGGATCTTTATGGGGATTGTTGTAAGTATTTGGAAAAACATCATTAAGTTGCGATAGTCTGTTGGGTTTTTGGATAGGATAAGTATTCAGTATTCTGTTTTCTGTTTGTACATCATTCGGTAGTCTTATAAACACATTCTGTTTTGTTTAAAACTAAGTGGTTTGACCACCTGATTCTCTCCTGGAATATCTGCATTACACCTGCTTAAAACAATTAGCAAAGTTAGCATCTGAGCTAATTTCTTGAAAGGTTTTGAGGCGTCTGGCCTGGTCCATAACAGTCTGTATTTCCTTACTTTCTCCAAAATCGTTCAAAGCACCTCATCCAGTCTTGGTCCCTTGTTAATTTTAAAAACCAGCAATCTATCCAAGACATCTTCCTTCTTAATTTTTATCTTTCAGGACAGAGTTCCTTTCTCTGTCACTATGACCTGAGCAGCACTTTCGTAAAGACAGGTACAAAGCACTCCCTAAATAACTCAACCCTTCCCCTGCTTCCAGGCGAAAGTGAGGACTACAGATGCTGGAGATCAGAGTCAAGATTAGAGTGATGCTGGAAAAGCACAGCAGGTCAGGCAGCATCCGGAGAGCAAGAGAGTCGACGTTTTGGGCAGGAGCCCTTCATCAGGAAAACAATGAAGAGCTCCTGCCCGAAATGTGGATTATCTTGCTCTGCGGATGCGCCTGACCTGCTGTGCTTTTCCAGCACCACTCTAATCTTGATCCTTCCCCTGCTTCTGTCTGTAAATTCTCCCTTTGGTTTCTGATATTGACTTTCCTCCTCCTTTAACCACTCTTGCTGTTTATATGTTGAGAATAACTTGCGGTTTCCCTTCATATTAGCTACTAGACCTTTGTCATAGCTCCTCTTTGATTTTCCGATTTGCTTTTTAACCTCCTCATCAGCCTTTAGCATTTCTTTGGATTCTAAATTGTATTCCTGCCTTACACTTGTCATAAGCACACCTCTCCTTTCCAGTGCTAATTTCTACCTCCCTTGTTATCCAAGGAATTCTGGATTTGTTTGTCCTACCTTTTGCATGAGGCAAAAAAAACCTCAATGTACTCAAATAGAGTCATAGAGTCATAGAGATGTACAGCATTGAAACAGACCCTTCGGTCCAACCCGTCCAGGCAGACCAGATATCCCAACCCAATCTAGTCCCACCTGCCAGCACCCTGCCCATATCCCTCCAAACCTTTCCTATTCATATACCCATCCAACTGCCTCTTAAATGTTGGAGTTGTACCAGCCTCCAGCACTTCCCCTGGCAGCTCATTCCATACACGTACTACCCTCTACGTGAAAAAGTTGCCCCTTAGGTCTCTTTTATATCTTTCCCCTCTCACTCCAAACCTATGGCCTCTAGGTCTAGACTCCCCCACCCTAGGGAAAAGACTTTGTCTATTTACCATATCCATGTCCCTCATAATTTTGTAAACCTCTATAAGGTCACCCCTCAACCTCCGACGCTCCAGGGAAAACAGCCCCACCCTGTTCAGCCTCTCCCTATAGCTCAAATCCTCCAACCCTGGCAACATCCTTGTAAATCTTTTCTGAACCCTTTCAAGTTTCACAACATCTTTCCGATAAGAAGGAGACCAGAATTGCATGCAATATTCCAAAAGTGGCCGAAGCAATACCTGTACAGCCGCAACATGACCTCTCAACTCCTGTACTCAATACTATGACCAATAAAAGAAAGCATACTAAATGCCTTCTTCATTATCCTAACTACCTGCAACTCCACTTTCAAGGAGCTATGAACCTGCCCTCCAAGGTCACTTGTTCACCAACACTCCCTAGGGCCTTACCATTAAGTGTATAAGTCCTGCTAAGATTTGCTTTCCCAAAATGCAGCACTTTGCATTTATCTGAATTGAACTCCATCTGCCACTTCTCAGCCCATTGGTCCATCTGGTCCAGATCCTGTTGTGATCTGAGGTAACCCTCTTCACTGTTCACTACACCTCCAATTTTGGTGTCATCTGCAAACTTACGAACTGTACCTCTTATGCTCACATCAAAATCATTTCTGTAAATGACAAAAAGTAGAGGACCCAGCACCAATCCTTGTGGCACTCCACTGGTCACAGGCGTCCAGTCTGAAAAACAACCCTCCACCATCACCCTCTGTCTTCTACCTTTGAGCCGGTTCTGTATCCAAATGGCTACTTCTCCTTGTATTCCATGAGATCTAACTTTGCTAATCAGCCTCCCATGGGGAAACTTGTTGAAGCCTTACTGAAGTCCATATAGATCACATCTACCTCTCTGCCCTCATCAATCTTCTTTCTTACTTCTTCAAAAAACTCAATCAAGTTTGTGAGACATGATTTCCCACGCACAAAGCCATGTTGACTGTCCCTAATCAGTACTTGCCTTTCCAAATACACGTACATCCTGTCCCTCAGGATTCCCTCCAACAACTTGCCCACCACCGAGGTCAGGCTCACCAGTCTATTGTTCCCTGGCTTGTCCTTACCACCCTTCTTAAACAGTGGCACCACGTTTGCCAACCTCCAGTCTTCCGGCACCTCACCTATGACTATTGATGACACAAATATCTCAGCAAGAGGCCCAGCAATCACTTCCCTTGCTTCCCACAGAGTTCTCAGGTACACCTGATCAGGTCCTGGGGATTTATCCACCTTTACCCGTTTCGAGACATCTAGCACTTCCTCCTCTGTAATCTGGACATTTTGCAAGATGTCACCATCTATTTCCGTACAGGATATCTTCCATATCCTTTTTCACAGTAAATACTGATACAAAATGGGGTGGTACGGTGGCACAGTGGTTAGCACTGCTGCCTCACAGCGCCAGAGACCCGGTTTCAATTCCTGCCTCGGGCAACTGTCTGTGTGGAATTTGTACATTCTCCCCGTGTCTGCGTGGGTTTCCTCCAGGTGCTCCAGTTTCCTCCCACAGTCCAAAGGTGTGCAGGTTAGGTGAATTGGTCATGCTAAATTGCCGGTAGTGTTAGGTGAAGGGGTAAATGTAGGGGAATGGGTTTGGGTGGATTACTCTTTGGAGGTCGGTGTGGACTTGCTGGGCCGAAGGACCTATTTCCACACTGTAGGGAATCTAATCAAAATACTCATTTAGTATCTCCCCAGTTTTCTGCTGCTCCACACAAAGGCCACCTTGCTGATCTTTGAGGGGCCCTATTCTCTCCCTAGTTACCCTTTTGTCCTTAACGTATTTGTAAAAACCCTTTGGATTCTCCTTAATTCTATTTGCCCAAATTATCTCATGTACCCTTTTTGCCCTCCTGATTTCCCTACTCCTACTTCCTTTATACTCCTACTTCCTTGATACTTTTCTAAGGATTCACTCGATCTATCCTGTCTATACCTTACATATGCTTCCTTCTTTTTCTTAACCAAATCCTCAATTTCTTTAGTCATCCAGCATTCCCTATACCTACCAGCCTTCCCTTTCACCCTGACAGGAATAGACTTCTCTGGATTCTCGTCATCTCATTTCTGAAGACTTCCCATTTTCCAGCCGTCCGTTTACCTGCGGACATCTACCTCCAATCAGCTTTCGAAAGTTCTTGCCTAATACCGTCAGAATTCTCCAATTTAGAACTTCAACTTTTAGATCTGGTCTATCCTTTTCCATCACTATTTTAAACGAATAGAATTAAGGTCGCTGGCCCCAAAGTGCTCCCTCACTGACACCTCAGTCACTTGCCCTGTCTTATTTCCCGAGAGTAGATCAAGTTTTGCACCTTCCACATATTGAATCAGAAAATTGTCTTGTACGCATTTAAGAAATTCCTCTCCATCTAAACACTATGGCAGTCCCAGTCATTGTTTGGAAAGTTTAAATCCCCTACCATACCCACCCTATTCTTCTTACAGATAGCTGAGATCTCCTTACAAGTTTGTTTCTCAATTTCCCTCTGAGTATTAGGGGGGCTATAATACAATCCCAACAAGGTGATCATCCCTTTCTTATTTCTCAGTTCTACCCAAATAACGTCTCTGGATGCATTTCTGGGAATATCCTCCCTCAGCACAGCTGTAATGCTATCCCTTATCAAAAATGCCACACATCCCCTCCTCTCTTGCCTCCCTTTCTATCCTTCCTGTAGCATTTGTATCCTGGAACATTAAGCTGCCAGTCCTATCCATCCCTGAGCCATGTTTCTGTAATTGCTATGATATCCCAGTCCCATGTTCCTGACAATGCCCTGAGTTCATCTGCCTTCCCTGTTAGGCCCCTTGCATTGAAATAAATGCAGTTTATTTTACTGTTAGGCCCCTTGCATTGAAATAAATGCAGTTTATTTTATTAGTCTTCCTTGTCCCCACCTGCCCTGACTGTTTGACTCACTTCTGTTCTCAACTGCACCAGTCTCAGATTGATCTCTTTCCTCATTATCTCCCTGCCCCCCCCCCCCCCCCCCCCCCCCACCAAACCCCCCTCTGCAAATCCTCCTGAGCAGCTCTATCAAATTTCCCTGCCAGTATATTAGTCCCCTTCCAATTTAGGTGCAATCCGTCCTTCTTGTACAATCCGTCCTTCTTCTACCCCAAAAGAGATTCCAATGATCCAAAAATGTGAATCCTTCACCCATACACCAGCTCTTCAGTCATGCATTCATCTGCTCTATCCTCCTATTCCTGCCCTCACTAGCTTGTAGCACTGGGAGTAATCCAGATATTACTACTCTCGAAGACTTCTTTTTTACATTTCTGCCTAACTCTCTGTAATCTCCCTTCAGAATCTCAACCTTTTCCCTTCCTACGTCGAAGGTTCCAAAGTGGACCATGACCTCTTGTTGGCCCCTCTCCCCTGTGAGAACATTCTGCACCCTCTCTGAGACATCCTTGATCCTGGTACTAGGGAAGCAACAACCATTCTGCTTTTTCGCTGTTGGCCACAGAAATGTCTGTCTGTACCTTGGACGACAGAATCCCCTAACACAATTGATTTCTTGGAAGCCGACGTACCCCTCATTGCATTAGAGCCAGTCTCAATACCAGAAACCTGGCTGTTCGTGCTGCATTCCCCTGAGAATCCACCACCCCCTACATTTTCCAAAACAGCATACCTGTTTGAAATGGGTATATTCACAAAAGACTCCTGCCCTAAGTGCCATCTCTCTTACCCTTCCTGGAGTTAACCTATCTATGTGACTGTATCTGAGACTTTCCCCCCTTCCTATAACTGGCATCCATCACATGCTGTTGCTGTTGCAAATTCCTCATTGCTCCCAATATGCTTTTTGAAGGTGGCTCATTGCTCAGTTACTGATCTTCCCCCAACAATCTATTCCAATCTATCATATTCAACTCTGTCCAGCCCCTTTGAAGTCAGCTCTCTGCCAATTGATTTTTCTTAACTTTGGTTTATTGCATCTTATTCTCCAACGCCAATGTGAACCGTATCACACAGTGAGCACTGTCTCCTAAATATTTCCCACTGGTACTTAATCTACTTGGCCCACATCAGTTCCAAGAACCAGGTCCAATAATGTATCTTTCCTGATGGACTGGACACATCTGCAGTAGGAAACTCGTTCCATTCCAATCCAGGCAAACTACAGAGGGCTGTCGAGAACTGGGGTCTTAAATGTATTCATGGATGAGATAAACAAATTTATAAGCATTTGTGGAATTTAGAGTTACAGGGAAAAGGCAGGAACGTGGAGTTGAGGATTATTAGGTTAGCTATGATCTCTTTAAATGATCGAGCAGACTGAATGCACTCAATGGGCCTACTCCTGCTCCTAGAGCTTAAAGTTTTATCATCTTATGGTCTCTCTCTCTCTCTTTCTCTCTCTCTTCAGATACAGTGTAAGCATGTTCCCATTTACATTGGTATCCGCACGAATTGTCATGTTGAGGGCAAAATAAAAAACTTTAGGGAGTTTTTTTTGTTGGCAAAGCGTTCTTCTTTGTTCTTCTTGCAATGTCCTCTCTTCCACTAGTCCAAAAACACTCTTTCACTTCTGTCTTTCTCTATGATGGAAGATCAATGACCTGAGGCATTCATTCTTTTTCCACAGATGCTGCCTGACCTACTGAGGGTTTTTTTTTGACACTTTCTCTTTTTATGTCAGATTTCCAGCATCCAAGGTCTTTTTTTTTAAATTATATCACCACAGTTGAAGTGTTAGCTTAGATTTTGTATCACTGGGACTTAAATCCACAATCTTCTGACTCAGAGGTGTAAATGCTAACATTGAAACACAGTTGATTCTGAATGATTTGTCAGTCATACTATTCTCTGCATTCTTGTCTCTAACTCTTCTCTTATTGCTGTGTAATTTTGCAATATCTGTTTGCCATCATAGTATTGATATGTTAAATATGGCCTGACAGATTGATGCAAAATCCTCTCAATTAGTTCATTTCTACTTTATATTGTGGAACCGATGAAATGAATATCGTAAAGTTCTATGTTCTTAAAATCATACTTCACAGGTCCAAAAACATCAGAATTTAATCCTAATACAAAGAACCTTGAATAGTACAGCACAGGAATGGACGCTTCAGTTCATGATGTTGTGCCAAATATGATGCCAAATTAAACTAATCCCTTCTGCCTGTCCTTGGTCCATATCCCTCCATTTTTTTGCATATTCATGTGCTTATCTAAAAGTACCTTTAATCGCTCCTGTTGTATCTGCCTCCACCATCACCCCTGTCGGCCTGTTCCACACTCCTACCACTCTCTATGTAAAAAACGTACCCCTCACATCTCCTTTGACCACTCCCCTTCTCACCTTGAATGCATGCCCCCTAGTATTAGACATTTAATAGGTTTTTAATCCAAGAAAAGGAAGAATAAATGATCAAATTATTTAAAACAAGTTTAATTGAAGCCTTATATTTCCAAAGCACCAACTAATGTTTCAGCACATTGAATTACTTCAGGTGTTGTTGACTTTTACTTAGTCATAAGGCACGCTTCTTTGTCCATCTGTACAAGAAGCAATTCAAATGCCAACTAGCCTGCTTCTACTTAATGTTATGCAACACTTTTTATGTTAAGTTGTTGACAGCGAGTGGTGTCACCAGCTGCCTCACAGGATGTTTGGCTGATGTGTTTTTCACAGTTGAGTGCTATATTGTCAGGTTGGTTGCATTCCTGGATGTTACATCATTGCTGTGCCAATGCATTAGTACCTCTGCCAGTCTGGTTTCTGTTTGGCACATATTTCAATCATAGGCACTTTTCCTAACTGTGTGAAGAATTTGAAGTCCTCTAAATTTTATTTAAAAGTAACCTTAAAGTTGTTGTTGGTAAGGAATAGGAGCAAGAGTAGGCCATTCAGCCGGATGAGCTTGCTATGCCACTCAATAATTCATCTGCTTGTTATCTCTTTCCACTTTCTCACCTGTCCTCCAGAACCTACTCACTTTTTGATCAAAAATCTATCTAACCTACAGCCTTTTAATGATTAACATATAACTATTTAATGATATAAGAATAACTTGCTCCTTGCAGTCAGGAGATCTAACAGCTTTAAAGAACATAGAACTTAGAAGACTTAGAGCGGCACGGTGGCTCAGTGGTTAACACTGCTGCCTCACAGCACCAGGGACCAGGGTTCAATTCCCATCTCGGGCAGCTGTCTATGTGGAGTTTGCATATTCTCCCCATGTCTGCATGGATTTCCTCCAGGTATCTCCGGTTTCCTCCCACAGTTCAAAGATGTGCAGGTTAGGTGAATTGGCCATGCTAAATTGCCCATAGTGTTAGGTGCATTAGTCAGGGGTAAATGTAGGGGAATTGGTTTGGGTGGGTTGCTCTTCGGAGGGTTGGTGTGGGCCTGTTTCCACACTGTGGGGGATCTAATCTAATAACACAGTACATGCCCTTCGGCCCTCAATGTTGTGCCAGCCTCTTAGCCTACTCTAAGATTAAATTGTTCCCTTTCTCTATAAAGGAGAGGGTTTTTGGCATAATTAGCAGGGTATTTGCCACACTAATTCTGACTTTTAATAGTCTTTACTGGTTTCATGGAAAATTAACATACAAAATCAGCAAGCTCAAAGAAAGGCAATGGATGAGGTGTCTTTTGTATAAGGGAAGCTCCTGAATGCTGTAAATTGGCCAGCAATTTTTGAAGTTTTGTAGTTCATTGAGAACTACATTCCCTGGATGGTCAGTTCAGTTGGCTGCACGGTTGGTTTGCAAAGTCATGTGATGCCTGGGTTCAAATCACACACCTCCTGAGGTTACCATGAAGGAATTTCCTTCTCAACCTCTCCCTTCCCCTGAGGTGTAGCAGTCTTCCAGTTAAATCACTACCAATGGTCCCTTTCCAATGAAAGAGAAGACCTATGGCCTGTTAAGAGTATGGCAATATGACTTGAGTCCCCATCCTCTGAGAGAGCTGATTTTGCAGATTAATCTTAAAACACTTTTCCAAAAGGTTGTCCCCAACAAAGACACTTCTAAGAATTTCCCTTTTAGTAGTGCAACCCAACTCTCAATCACATCCTTCCTGAACTTTGTTAGATACTATTAGCTATACACTTGTACATTCAATTGATGAGATGAGATGGGGAAAATGATGCACAAGTAATTAAAAGTCAATTTTATATCTTTGCATTTGTGTATTGTTTCCAAAAAAAGGACAAACTCTCAAGCAGCATGATTTTCAACCTTCTTAATAAACTTTTGAGCACCCAAACCTGGATCACATTGAGATTTCCATGCTGTACTAATTTACACCAATTATTTCAAACTTACAAGCACTTAAAAAATGTTAAAAGTATTGTTCTGTCTTGAGGCATCCCCAACGATTCTACTTTTGTCTTCCTGAGACATATGAGAAGTAGATATTTTGTTGTGAATCCCATACTTTAAAGAGGTAGATACAATTACACTGCGTTACAGTCCACAGCATAATAAATCTGCTGAGCTAATTGAGCATTTTACTTTTGAACACGTTCATATTGAATGGTAGGTTATTAGTGTGAAGTACCATTTGTATAGAAAATATAAACAGACAAATGAAAATAAATGACAAATACAAAATCTAACTAACTTACAGTGTTATACATAGTAGAATTTTCACATTAGGACAAACCTTAATACTTGAATGTGTTATTTTTACAAAATTATATTTTTCTGAATATAAGTACACACCCGATATTTGGATTTTGACCTATGTTTAGCCTCTTAACCAGATTATATCTCTCCAATTGAAATCGATCAATTCTTTCCTTCCAGGGAGTTTTCAAATAAGATACAAACTGGACGGCGATAACGATCCTGTTTTCTTGAGTATTGATACCAGAAACTGGGCAAATGGCCAGGTTCATAGTGTCAAGATCGATCGAGAAGGGCAAGCCATCTACATTCAGGTAATATACAGCATTAAGTATTTGACTTCATAGGAGCAACTCTGTGGCCATGTAAATAATATAAATGCTATATAAATTCCAGATCCTAAAGGTATAGGCTATGTAATAATCTTGAATATAGTCAGTGAATATAGTTAGTTGAATATATGAGTCAGTGCGTTCAAAGTAATTACATCCAGAGAATTTATGCTTTGTGATATAGTAAGGTTGTGAAATACATCATAAAAATACAAGTGCTTGTTTTTCCTCCACTCCTTTTCTCTTTAAGGCAAACAAAATTTCTCTTGGGCAGCTTGCCAGGAGTTCTTTGTGATCTGAACTTCAGAAATAGAATTAACCAGTACCTGCTGATCCAGACTTGTTGATCCAGGCAATGATTAAATTGTAGAAAAGCTCATATTTTACCACTTTGTGCCCAAATATTCAATCTCACAGTCTTTGTGCTTTCAGCAACAGCCAAAATTGTCTTGGCAAGACATTTGTCATTGTGACAGCTACCTTTAGCTGCTTGCATGCTGTAGCCATGCTACATAGTGTTAGAAAAGACACAAAAGGAGACTCTCATGAAGGTTCAGAGGAAAGACCACAATCTCTAAACCTCACAGACAAGAAAGAGCCCAGATTAGATCCCTAGCCTTGATGCTTAATGTGGAGATGACTGTTCATATGAGAATAATCATCTATTGTATGGAGGATGGAAATGAGTTAGAATTTTCTGACATTCATTATGGGGAGGCATTGGCCTGGTGGGTATTAATTAATCTAGAGATCCAGATAATATTCTAGGAATCAGTGTTCAAATCCCACCATGGCAGATGGTAAATTTTAAATCCAATAAAAATCTAGAATCAAGTGTCTAATGATGACCCATGAAACCATTGCTGATAGTTGGGGAAAACAACACACCGAGTTCACTGATGTTATTTTGGGAAGGAACTGCTATTCTTACCTGTTCTGGCTGACATGTGACTCCAGACTCATAGTAATGTGGGTGACTCTTAACTGTCCTCTGGGCAATTAGGGATGGTCAATAAATGTTGGCCTAGCCAGCGACACCCTCATTCTGTCAATGTATTTTTTTTTAAAATGCACGATGATAAGCTCTACTAGCACAAAGTAACTGTATGGAGAAATATTGGAAACATGTTCTACTTTTTAAATTTGAAGAGTTGTGGGATAATACATTGAACAGCTCCACTACTAATTCTATGTGGCTGTGCTAGTTCAGAGAACCGTGATGGCATAATTAGATGTGCATCTGTAGCAAGAAAGCCATATGACTGAGAAAGCCCTGTGAGCAGATTCTGGTATTTAAGTCACTGGAGTGAAAAAATGCTTAATAATTCATCAAATCATGGCTCTTTTAGAATGCAAAATCTAATTATACCACTTTTCTGAAGTAAGGTAATTAATGGGAGAGACTTGATTTAGTTTGATATTGCTTGTACAGCTCAAAGACTAGTGTGAATTATTAAAACCAGAATGCTCTACTGTAGCTGCTGTGATTTATTTTAATTGGGATGTTCAATACTCAGTGACAATGAATAAAAGCACAGTGTACTAGTTTCACAGTGTGGAAACATGCCCTTTGGACCAAGAAGTCCACACTGACCCTCTGAAGAGTATCCCACGCAAACCCATTCCCCTACCCAATTACTCTACATTTACCCCGAACTAGCACATCCCTAAACACAATGGGCAATTTAGCATGGCCAATTCACCTCACTTGCACATCTTTGTTTCGAGGGAAGGTGTTTGGACTGAGAACTGCATTCTGTAGTTATAGACTAGATGATCTAATAGACATCAGATTTTTGTATATCACAGAATCACAGAATTCTTTTGCCGCAGAAAGACAATGCTGTGCTTGTTAAATGAGCATCAGCACCTAACGCAAAGCTCCTGATATTTTTCCTCAGACACGTGGACATTATTTTTATTCACATATTCATCTGGTGCCTTCTTGAATGCCTCAGTTGAGCTGCCACCACCAGACTTCCAAGCGGCACATTCCTCACCCTAACTACTCATTGAGTGGAAATGTTTTCTTCACTTCATTCTTGCTTCAGTCGGAGATCACACTAAAACTGTGCCTTCTTAGAATCATAGAGTCATAGAGATGTACAGCATGGAAACAGACCCTTCGGTCCAATCTGTCCATGCCTTCATATACCCATCCAAATGCCTCTTAAATGTAGTAATTGTACCAGCCTCCACCACATCTTCTGGCAGCTCATTCAATACACGTACCACCCTCTGCGTGAAAAAGTTGCCCCTTAGGTCTCTTTTATATCTTTCCCCTCTCACCCTAAACCTATGCCCTCTAGTTCTGGACTTCCCAACCCCAAGGAAAAGACTTTGCCTATTTATTCTATCCATGCCTCTCATAATTTTGTAAACCTCTATAAGGTCACCCCTCAACCTCCGACGCTCCAGGGAAAACAGCCCCAGCCTGTACAGCCTCACCCTGCAGCTGAGATCCTCCAACCCTGGCAACATCCTTGTAAATCTTTTCTGAACCCTTTCAAGTTTCACAACATCTTTCCAATAGGAAGGAGATCAGAATTGCACGCAATATTCCAACAGTGGCCTAACCA
>NC_057716.1:93900816-93917522 GCF_004010195.1 Chiloscyllium plagiosum
CCTCCACCACCACCCTCTGTCTTCTACCTTTGAGCCAGTTCTGTATCCAAATGGCTAGTTCTCCCTGTATTCCATGAGATCTAACCTTGCTAATCAGTCTCCCATGGGGAACCTTGTCGAACGCCTTACTGAAGTCCATATAGATCACATCTATTGCTCTGCCCTCATCAATCGTCTTTGTTACTTCTTGAAAAAACTCAATCAAGTTTGTGAGACATGATTTCCCACGCACAAAGCCATGTTGACTATCCATAATCAGTCCTTGCCTTTCCAAATACATGTACAGCCTGTCCCTCAGGATTCCCTCCAACAACTTGCCCACCACCGAGGTCAGGCTCACCAGTCTATTGTTCCCTGGCTTGTCCTTACCACCCTTCTTAAACAGTGGCACCACGTTTGCTAACCTCCAGTCTTCTGGCACCTCACCTGTGACTATCGATGATACAAATATCTCAGCAGGAGGCCCAACAATCACTTCTCTTGCTTCCCACAGAGTTCTCAGGTACACCTGATCAGGTCCTGGGGATTTATCCACCTTTAGCCGTTTCAAGACATCCAGCACTTGGAACAGTTTCTCCCTCTCTACTTTATCCACCTGCTCATGATTTCAAAAACCCCTGTCAGTTCTCCTCTTAGCCTTCTTCCCTTCAAGTAAAACAGTTCCAACTTCTTCAATCTATGGTCATAACTGAAGTTCTTTATTCCTGGAACAATTCCTGTTAACTGTTTTTGCAACTCTCTCTCCAATGTGTTCCCATTCTTCCTATAATGTGGCACCCAAACTGTTCACAAAACATTTTTTTTTATTTATTGGTGGACTTACCTCAGATGCTGTTCATCCTCAACTTGAGTTGATCTGTCTTTGGTGGCTGTTCCTTCAGTAACCTGGCTCCAAGCTCTTGAAAACATTCTTCTAAACTCCAGTGAGTAGATTCCCAAACTAATTAACCTTTGCTGTTGAGACAATCCCTCCATACTGGGGATCATCCGAGTGAATCTGCTCTGAACTGCCTTCAATGAAATAATATCTTTCCTTAAATTAGGGGTCCAAAACTGCTCACAGTACTAGAGATATAGTCTCCCCAGTACCTTGTATAGTTGCAGTAAGACTGTCCTACTCTTATACCCTAACTCAATTCTTCCTGATTATTTGCTGCATCTGTGTGCTAGCTTTCTGTATTTCATGCACAAGCATCTCCAAGTCCCCTTCTGTTGCAGCTTTCTGCAGATTTTTGTTCCTCCATCCAGTTCAGACTGAAACTGAATTGGAACCCAAACCGAGAGTGATGGAAATGATTGAGATGATATAAAAAAGACACCAGGCCATCAAGGCTGAGATGATGAGAATTATCCTAGTGTTCCAGTACATGCATCCTGAAGAATACAGAGGTTAAATTCAGAAGATGACAGAAGGCAAATACACAGTTGCTGCAGCTAATTTTTTTTATTTTAAGATAACACAGGTGGATCATACCATACCGACAAACCTGAGGAGAGTTGCTGAGGTTCAGCAGACATGGGTCATTTGTGAAAATCATACCTGTGAATTTCAGTCCATTCCTGCAACGTTGTTTGCTGGAGATTTGGCTAAGTCCTCAAAATTGAGAAACTGAAATTCATTTCAGAGAAAACATAGCTTTGAAGGACTTTGTGACTGAGATTGTTGATATATATGTGAGTAGACTGCCGAATTAAGTGGTGAGATCTGTTTTAGTTGTTTTGCCATTCAGTGGCAACGCTATAATTTATAATCAACCACAATTTTTCAGTTAATTCATGATTAAGTTACATTGATTCTTAGCTTGCGAATATAGGTGGTTATCCAACATAATGTTTCATGATTGTTTTGATTGGCTCTTGTATAGTAAAATAAAACGTTTTAGAGTGTGAAAGTTTGGGCATGAGTCTCTCAGTAAATAACTTGGATTTCATGTTTCTTCTAGTTGTGGTTCTGTTCGCCGAGCTGGGAATTTGTGTTGTAGATGTTTCGTCCCCTGTCTAGGTGACATCCTCAGTGCTTGGGAGCCTCCTGTGAAGCGCTTCTGTGATCTTTCCTCCGGCATTTGTAGTGGTTTGAATCTGCCGCTTCCGGTTGTCAGTTCCAGCTGTCCGCTGCAGTGGTCGGTATAAGGGGACGAAACATCTGCAACACAAATTCCCTGTATCCCAAGGTGCTGTGAATTCTATCTCCCAACTACTCATCTTCACACCTTGCAAGACTGCCACACTGTTCGGAAAATCAAGACCAGTGGCCATGCCCCTTCCTGAAGCAATGGTGTTAACTGACCACAAGCTGTGCTGAAACACTGTGGAATTTCAAACCCATGACCAACTGGAAGGGCAAGGGCAGCAGATACATGGGAACACTACCCCCCTGCAAGTTTCCTTCCAAGCCATTCCCCATCCTGACTTGGAATTATATCGCTGTTTCTGCAGTGTTACAGGGTCAAAATCCTAGAATCCCCTCCCTAAGGGCATTGTGGGTCTGTTTACAGCACATGGACTGCAGCGGTTCAAGAAGGCAGCTCACCACCACCTTCTCAAGGGGCAATAAATGCTGACCCGGCCCGTGATGCCCATACTCCACAGCACAGTGGCTCAGTGGTTAGCACTGCTGCCTCACAGTGCCAGGGACCCGGGTTCAATTCCCACCTCAGGCGACTGTCTGTGTGGAGTTTGCACATTCTCCCAGTGTCTGCGTGGGTTTCCTCCCACAGTCCGAAGATGTGCAGGTCAGGTGAATTGGCCCACAGAAGTGCTTCACAGGAGGCTCCCAAGCACTGAGGATGTCACCTAGACAGGGGACAAAACGTCTACAACTCAAATTCCCAGCTCGGCGAACAGAACCACAACAACGAGCACCTGAGCTACAAATTTTCTCACAAACTTTGAATGTTTCTTCTTAAAAAAAAAGTTACTGGACTCAACTGAGACCATAATAACAACCTGCTTCCTTGGCCATGTTTTTTGGTCATCTAATGTAATAGCTTTTGATAGGATCCAGAGTTTAATGTTGCATTATAATGATCTGTTTGGATCATTTTATTTCACATGAGTGTAAGTTATTATTATCACACTCTAATGGAGTCATGTACACAAATAAAAGTACATAGAAGAATGGTAGCTCATGTGTTCCTTTGAAAAGCTGTGAATCTGGAGTCCTGGAGGTTGCCAATAATTCTAGGTGGCCATCCTCCAAGAAGTGCTTAAAAGCCACTGACTTCAGTAGATGAGAAGTAGGATTTGAATAGCATGAGTACCTTTAGATACAATAAGGTAATTAAGTTTTTAGAGATGATATCCAACAGCCCAAATATTCATTCAGGCGTACTTGAAAGAATTAAACTGAAAAATAAAGAGCCTTGGGCATAACTTTCATGGTTTGTTGATTACAGACAGCAGCAGAAGGCTGAAAATGAACTTGTTATTTCAGGTTTGAAAAGGTGAGGACCATGTTCCTTGAAATTATACTCCTGTTTGCCTGATATCTAAAATGTGCACTACAATTATGTTATTACAGAATGAAAACATTTCAGGCTTAATGAGAATTACGCTCATAAATTCAAGGCATTGCAGTATGTAGGTGGAATATGCCAAGCAAGTTTCTTGAGAACATTTGAGAATGTGAAAGTGCTAAATAATAGTGGTAATATAATTGGTCTTGTACACCTTGACTTTTGAAAAGCTTTTGATGAGATCTCATGTCAGAAATCAGTGTAGAACTCAGGAGCCAAAGAGGCAAGTTGTAAACTGATACTGATTGGTTAGATAACAGCAACCAGAGAGTACTTACCAACGGTAATAGCTCTATTATAGAATAGCTATGATCAGCAAAGTCTACTGAAGCTCAGGTCTCAGGCCATTATTCCTACCACAATATTTATTCATGAACTTGATGGAGGAATTGTAAATATAATTCCTGAATCTCTCATGGGGATGCCAATTTTCGTTGGGAATGGAAACATTCCTGAACGGAGGTAGAGCAGGAGGTGTTGTTTTAACACATGAAATGATGGCAGTTCAAATTTAAAATGCAAGTTTATGAATGTTATCACAAGAGTTGGCAACTAGAAAATATTTGCAACATTATAGAATACTTAAATGTCATTCCACTGCTATTTATATGAATAACTTTGCACCTTTCATCTAATTAAAAGGATTTTACGACAGCTCATGGTTTTTCTGCTTTGAGACACCTGGGGACTGCTCATTTCGCTGGCAGAGCCAGGAAGGGATAAAATGGCAGATTTAATCCATTAGTTTTCATTGGGACAGAGGAACATAGGAACAGGAGGACACCATTCAGCCCCTCAAACACTTTCCACCATTCAATTATATTATGGCTGATGTGTTACCTCACTCTATATACTTGCCTTTGATTCGTATCCCTTAATAACTTTGTTTAAAAATATCTCTCTCAGATTTAAAGATTTAAAATTGACAATTACTGACAATTGCCTTACTGTTGGATTTCCTGAGGGCTTCCCACAGTAATGAGTCACATTTTGGGCTGGCTGGAAGATAAACAGGCCGAAATTTTCTAATGACTACTCCGAAATAGCAACCAAAAGGCCCCATCACCAGCAACAGAAGGTCAGCCACAAACTTAACAGGCTGCAGGTTAACCTGGCCATTATTGTACCTGATAGGAATTCCAATAAAGAAAAGCCTGCTTCCATTGAATCTGTGCCACTCAAACAAATGGAGCTCGAGACTGTAACACCAAAGGATCATAACAAATTGGAACAGGAGAAGGCCATTTGGCCCCTGCACTGCTATTCAATAGAATCAGGGCCAATCTGACATTTCTAACATCTCCTTTCCTGCCTTTCCCCCATAACTCTTGATTCCCCCACTGAACAAGAATCTATCTATCTCAGTCTTAAATATAGTCAAGGCCTCTGCTTCCACAGCTGTTTGTGGTAAGGGGTTCCAAAGGGTCACAAACCTCTGAGAGAATAAATTCCCGCTCATATCAGTCTTAAATTGGCATCTCTTAATTCTGACCACAAAGTCATGAGACCATAAAGATATACGGGCAGAATTAGGCCATTCAGCCGTCATGTCGGCTCCGCTATTAAGTAATCTAATCTAATCTATCTATCTCAGTCTTAAATATAGTCAAGGCCTCTCCTTCCACAGCTGTTTGTGGTAAGGGTTCCAAAGGGTCACAAACCTCTGAGAGAATAAATTCCCACTCATATCAGTCTTAAATTGGCATCTCTTAATTCTGACCACAAAGTCATGAGACCATAAAGATATACGGGCAGAATTAGGCCATTCAGCCGTCATGTCGGCTCCGCTATTCAATCATGGCTGATATGTTTCTCAATCCCATTCTCCAGCTTTCTTTTAACCCTTGATCCCTTACCTATCAATAAATTATATATACACCTGTCTTGTATACACACAGTATGAGTTCCACAGATGAACAACCCTCTAGCTGAAGAAATTTTCCCTCCTCTCAGTTCGACAATGCTGTCCCTTCACTTTCAGACGATGGAAACATCTTCTCCACATCAACTCTGTCCAAGTCTCTCAGCATTCTGTAATTTTAAATGAGATCCTCCCCCCGCCTCATCCTTCTAAACTCCATTGAGTGTAGACCCAAAGTCCTCAACCACCCCTCATATGACAAATTCTTCATCCTTGGGATCATTCTTGTAAACCTTCTCTGGACCCCCTCCATGCCAGCATATCCTTCCTTAGATACAGTGCCCAAAGCTGCTCACAATGTGGTCTGACTATAGCCTTACTCAGCCTCAGCAGTGCATCTCTGCTCTTGTATTCTAGCCCTCTTGAAGTAAATGCTATCATTGTATTTGCCTTCCTAATACCTATTTCACAATTTAAAAATAATCTACACCTCTATTCTTTCAACCAAAGTGCATAACCTCACTCTTTCCCACGTTGTATTCCATCTGCCACTTCTTTGCCCATTCTCCCAATCTGCAGACTTCCTGCTTCCTTCATAAGACCAGTCCCTTCACCTATCTATGTGTTACCTGCAAATGTAGAAGCAATAGCCTCAGTTCCTTTGTCCATATAATTAATGCATAACAAGAATAGTTGTAGTCCCAACATTGATGCCTGTGGAATACCACTAGTCACTGGCTGCCATTCTGAAAAAGACTCTTTTATCCCCACTCTCTGTTATCTGTTAGTTCACATCCTCTCTCCATGCCAGTGACCTTGCCCTGACTATCATCGGCTCTTATGTTATTCAGCATTCTCACATGCGACACCTTGTTAAACCTCCTCTGCCAAAAGTCAAAGTGTGGTGCTGGAAAAGCACAGCAGGTCAGGCCAGGTCAGGTCACCCAATATGTGTGGGTGGAGACTTGACAGAGAAGTAGTGGGTGTTCACTAGAATGCAACTTCTTTACATCAGCTTTTAAAAATTATTTCTAAATCCTCTGAGTGAACTCAATTTTCAATTTTTAGTCAGGTCAGGCAGCATCTGAGGAGCAGGAGGATCGATCTTTCAGGCATAAGCCCTTCATCAGGAGGCTTATGTCCAAAAGGTCGATTCTTTAGCTTTTCAGATGCTGCCTGACCTGCTGTGCTTTTACAGCACCACACTTTTCGATTCTGATCTCCAGCATCTGCAGTCCCCACTTTTTTCTCCTCTGCCAAAAGCATTGTAAGAAGTCAAATACATAACCACTGGTTCCCCCTTCATCCTCATGATCCCACTCATCATCCAAACTTGGAAATATATTGCTGTTCCTTTGTTGTCATTGGGTCCAAATCCTAGAGCTCCCTCTCTTATAGCATTGTGTGTTAGTTACACAAAATGGACTGTTTTTGTTTGAGCTCACCACTATCTTCTCCAGGACAACTATAATTTTCAGAACGCTTTTGATAAGTTTATAAACAAGTTTACTATATGGGATTGGGAGTCATACACTAGCATGATATGAGAATTGACAGAGAATATCAACAAATGGTTCGTGCTCAGGTTGGAAGAGGGGTGCTGCAGGGAACAACGCTTGGGTCCAGGGATTTAACAATCTATATCAGTGATTTAGTTATGGAAGTCAACTAGGAATGAGTAGTAAATTATGGCCCAACCAGCAACATCCATTTCCCATGAATGAATGAAAAAGAATTCTGCTATTCTCCCTACTCCTGGCATCAGGCTATCGGAACTCCAGTTCCCCTTATCTCTCTCCCTCCTTTTGTAAATGGTACAGTTAAATTTTCAGCCTTTGAAACTGTAGGTACGATTGCAAAATTAATTGAATTGTAAAAGGTGTTTGCCGATACATCCACTATCTCTGGCACCAGCTCTATCAAAACTCTAGAATGAAGGTCAGCCAGTGGTGGGGATTTGTCAATTGTCCATCCCATTAATTTCTCTGAAATGACTATCCTATTAATACTAATTTATTTTTGTTCCACAATCTCTCTGGACACTGAGATCTTAATTGTTTCAAGCAGAGTTCTTATGCCTTCCTCTGTGAATACAAACACAAAGAATTGATTTAGCTTCCCTGCCATTTCTCTAATCCCTATTTTTTTTTCACATTTATCTTCGCTAATATTTTCATTTTACACACTGACATAAGCGTTTGGAATCTGTTCTATGTTTCTTGCTATTTTATTTCCATAATTTATTTTCATTTCCTTTAATATTTTCTCATTCCTGTTTTGCAGACCTCAAAGAAAAAAACACTTCAGAGTCCTCAGGTTATTTTGCCAATCATTTAAGCTTCATCCTTTGATCTATGGAATACAAAATTTTATGGAGACAAAATTGGCTAATTCTGAATTTGTTGAATAACAGTACAATATGTGTGGGTGGAGACTTGACAGAGAAGTAGTGGGTGTTCACTAGAATGCAACTTCTTTACATCAGCTTTTAAAAATTATTTCTAAATCCTCTGAGTGAACTCAATTTTCAATTTTTAGTCAGTTTTGGTTTTCCTGAGCTTTTCTGTGCAGCTCTGAGGTAACGGCCACATGAGCAGGATTAGTAAGACTTCTGTCTTTCTTGTTGTGGGCCAGACCAAATCCCCTTCAAATACAACATAGAACATAGAAAAGTACAGCACAGAACAAGCCCTTTGGCTCACGATGTTGTGCCGAGGTTTAATCGTAATGTAAAATATAATAACTTAACCTATGCACCCCTCAACTCACTGCTATCCATGTGCATGTCCAGAAGTCGCTTAAATGTCCCTAATGACTCTGCTTCCACCACCACAGCTGGCAACGCATTCCATGCATTCACAACTCTCTGCGTAAAGAACCTACCTCTGATGTTTCCTTTATACCTTCCTCCTAATATCTTCAAACTATGACTCCTCGTACCAGTCAATCCTGCCCTGGGAAAATGTCTCTGGCTATTGACTCTACCTATTCCACTCATTATCTTGTATACCTCAATCAGGTCTCCTCTCTTCCCCCTTCTCTCCAGAGAGAAAAGTCTGAGCTTATTCAACCTTTCTTCATAAGGCAAGCCCTCCAGTCCAGACAGCATCCTGGTAAACCTTCTTTGCACCCTCTCCAAAGCCTCTGTATCTTTCCTATAAAAGGGTGAATCTCCTTGTATCCCATATTTGCTGACTTTATGAATGAGCCTACTATGGGGAACCTTATCAAGAAAATAGCCAAGACTCTAACTCTCAGGCACTGGATTCAGCCTGGAGCCCAGTTACAAGTGGAGTTCCGCAGGGATCAGTTCTGGGTCCTCTGCTGTTTGTAATTTTTTTTAATGACTTGGAAGAGGGAGTTGAAGGGTGGGTCAGTAAATTTGCAGATGATACGAAGATTGGTGGAGTTATGGATAGTGAGGAGGGCTGTTGTAGGCTGCAAAGGGACTTAGATATGATGCAGAGCTGGGCTGAGGAGTGGCAGATGGAGTTCAACCCTGTCAAGTGTGAGGTTGTCCATTTTGAAGGACAAATAAGAATGTGGAATACAGGGTTCATGGTAGGGTTCTTAGTAAGGTGGAGGAGCAGAGGGATCTTGGGTCTATGTTCATAGATCTTTGAAAAGTTGCCACCCAGGTGGATAGAGCTTGTAAGAAGGCCTATGGTGTATTAGCGTTCATTAGCAGAGGGATTGAATTCAAGAGTCGTGAAGTGATATTGCAGCTGTACAGGACCTTGGTTAGGCCACATTTGGAGTACGGTGTGCAGTTCTGGTTTCCTCATTTTAGGAAAGATGTGGAAGCTTTGGAGAGGGTGCAGAGAAGATTTACCAGGATGTTGCCTGGAATGGAGAATATGTCGTACGAGGATAGGTTGAGAGTGATAGGCCTTTTCTCATTGGCACGGTGAAGGATGAGGGGTGACTTGATAGAGGTTTATAAGATGATCAGAGGAATAGATAGAGTAGACAGTCAGAAACTTTTTCCCCGGGTACAACAGAGTGTTACAAGGGGACATAAATTTAAGGTTAAGGGTGGAAGGCATAGGGGGATGTCAGGGGTAGGTTCTTTACCCAGAGAGTGGTGGGGGCATGGAATGCGCTGCCTGTGGGAGTGGCAGAGTCGGAATCATTGGTGACCTTTAAGCGGCAATTGGATAGGTACATGGATGGGTGCTTAAGCTAGGATAAATGTTCGGCACAACATCGTGGGCCGAAGGGCCTGTTCTGTGCTGTATTGTTCTATGTTCTAGGTTCTAAAATATAATTCGTAAGGTCACAGTACCAGGCTTGAAGCAAAACACACCTACACACCTCTTACAATACAGTAAAAAATACAAACAAAAGAAAGAAGAGTTGGTATATCTTTAGTGGAAAATCTAACAGAAAAATAAGATTATTTAACTACTAAAAATCAACTATTCCAATATAATAATATCCCATTATCCCACAGATTGACTCACATACAATACGTAACCGAGAGAGGGAGGTATGGCGACTTTCACAATCATGCTTCAAAATTCCAACCACTATTAAAAGCTAAACTAAAACCCTGGTTCTGTGGGAGCCTCACTCCACCCATTAATGCTGCCTCCACTTTTCCAAACTTATATTAAAACAAAACCCAAGGCCTCACAAATTGTTCACTTTACTGGCTTGGAACAGACCATTCTTCATCTCTGTCTGAACCTCTCTTCATAAAAAAAGTACAAAATAAATTTCTTAAAACCACAGTATAGTCACATTTCACACTCCTCATTTGACAACAACAGGGCTTTGTTTAAAAGGACCAAATCAGTGAGTGTTTAGCTGTTTAGTTCTAGGCTTTCATTAGTTCTAGGCTTTCAGGAGTTTCTTAAAAGAAAATGGAATGCTATTTATTTGATCCAAGATAAATAATACATTTTCTGATTTTCTTCCTTTCTTTCTCTCTCTCTCTGTCTTTCTTTCTCACTATCTATTCCCCTCTCTCCCCATTTCTCTTTCCCTCTCTTGCCCTCTCTCTCAGAGGCAGAACACACACACACACACAGACTTGATTTTCATACACACACCGACAGATTACAGAGTGAAAGGATGGATTAAACAATTTAAAATCCAACAAAGTTAACTGGACTCAGTTGCCCTTTTGGATCAGTGTTGATGAGGTTTAGCAATCTCTCTTAATGTTGTTTCTGTTCTGAAGATGATAGTCGTGGGATTGAGTTCATCTTAAAATCTCCGTCTTCAGCACATGGAAAATCAAAACTGCTGACAAGGCCATTTCAAGTTGTCTGCGAAGGGACAGTGACCTGCAAAGCAATCTTACTTCTTTAGGTCTTGTGTGCTTTTGTTGTCCTATAGCGAAACCCAGTGTTTTAACACATAAATGGTTACCTGAATTGTCACATGACTGTCCTTCTCTGACAGCCTAGGAATACAAGTATAACCATAGCTAGTTTATTGCAGTAGTAAATTGATTAAGTTATAGCTGCAATCCCTCCTCTTAGCCAGAGATCTTTGCAGGAAGTGATTACATCAAATGCTGAGGTCCCTCCAGTTGAGTCAGGGTGTCCTGTGAACAAGAACAGCTCTATAGTCAATTCACATTTGCTTGAGTAAATTATGTACCACAGAAAATGAATACACAATTTAGCTTGCACTCATGAGGACAATTCGCCAGCAAAGGAAAAACACTTTGATTGATTTATTGTAGTCATATGCACCCAGTACAATGAAAAGCTTCGTTTTGCGAGCAGTGCAAACAGGTCATAGCAAGTTACACTGAAAAGTACTGATGGATTGACTACACACTGTGTATTGGTTTTGAAGTGAGTGAATGCTGAATTTGATGGATGGGGTGTCAGTGAAATGGGATGCTCTGTCAGAAATGATGTCAAGCCTCTGGGAATTTATTTGGCATTTTATGTTTATTTTAATACACTATGCTCTCCCCAAAGGAGGACCTTCAAGCACTGTGTAAGATGCCATCACCTGGATTAAATTCTACTCCAGAAGTGGACTTGAGTCCACAAATTTCTGAGACAAAGATGAGAGTGAGACAATTAGCTGATTTTAGTTACTTTTTTAAAAAATACGTGTAGGTATCCATCTGTTAATGTCATTAACTATCAAGGATAAATGGTTAAATTATCTCTTCTTGGAGACAGTTATTGCCCAGCATTTGTATCAAGCAAAATATACTTGCAACTTAATATTATCCAGCTCTTGCTGTATATGGGCATGGACAGAATATCTAAGGAGTCACAGATGGTGCTGGGCATTTATCAGTGAACAATCTCACTTCTGATCATACAGTGGAAGGAAAATCACTGAAAAAGCAGCTGAGAATAGTCAGGTCTCGGACACTACTTTTGGGAACTCCTGCAATGACGTCGTGAGACTGAGATGAGTGACCTCCAACAACCACAACTTTGTACTCGGTAGGATACTAACCAGTGAAGAGTTTTTCCTCAATTCTGATGGACTCATGGTTTGTGAAGCCACCCTATTGCCATATTCAGGTCTTATGCAGTCTTGATGTCAAGAACAATACCTCAGCTGTGGAGTTCTGCCTTTTTGTCCAGACTAGATCAAGCCTAAGGTGAGGGCCCTGGTTGAACATAAACTGAGCATCAGTGAGGTACGAGCAAGTACTGGTTGATCGCACTATCAACAACCCCTTCCATTACTTTGCTGATAATTGAATGTACACTAATAACACTTTAATTTTACAGCTTTTGTGAACATGACATATTTAGACAATTAGGAGAAAGTGATGACTGCAGATGCTGGAGATCAGAATTGAAGGGTGAGGTGCTGGAAAAGCACAGGAGGTCAGGCAGCATCCGAGCAGCCGGAGAGTCGATGTTTCAAGCATAAGCTTTTCATCAGGAGTGAGGAGGTGGCTCAAGGGGGCTGAGAGATAAATGAGAGGGGGGCTGGGGTTGGGGAAAGGTAGCTGGGAATGCGATAGGTAGGTATAAGTGAGGTGAAGGTGATAGGTCAGAGAGGAGAGTGGATTAGATATGTGGAAGGAAGATTGTCAGGTAGGACAGTTCAAGAGGGTGGTGCCAAGTTGGAGAGTTGGAACTGGGATAAGGTGGGGGAGGGGAAATGAGGAAACTGATGAAGGTTGGAGGGTTCCAAGGCGGAAGATGAGGCGTCCTGCATCCAGGCATCAGGTGGCTAGAGTTTAGCGAAGGAGGAGGCCCACAATTGTTCTCATTGCCTGATCGATAGCAGTGATGATGCTGCACTACAACATGTCGATATGGATTATGACCAATTCTGGAGCACCAGTACTCAGTACTATTGCCAGAATATTTTAAGGACCCAACGCTATTGCAGTATCCAATGCCTCCAGCCATTTTTGATATTAAATGGAATGAGTCAAATTTGTTGAAGACCGACATCTGTGATGCTAGGATCCTGGGAGCAGACTGTGATGTATCATCTACATAGCACTTTTGGCTGAATGTAGATTCATATGCTTCACCTTATGTTTTACACTGATGTGCTGGGACTTAGTTCTATATTGAGCCTTCTCTCCCTCATAATAGTTGTTTAAGTGCCCAGCACTACTCACAAATGATTATGGCAGGACTGCAAAACTTAGATGTGATTGACTTGCTGCCTCTGCTGTTTGGCACACAAATACTCTTCTAATGTAGCTTCCCAGCTAGATGCCTCATTTTCAAGTTTGTTTTGTGCTGCTCCTGGCATTCACTCCTGGAGCTTTATATTAAACCATTGTTGGCTCCTCAGTTTGATGGTAATGGTCGAGTAGGTGATTTGCCAGGCCATAAGGTTAAAGCTTGTGGTTGGATTTAAATCTACCGTTGATGATGGCCCACAAAACTCTTTGTGCTCAGTTTTGAATTGTACCATCTGTTTGCAATCTTTCCCAATGACCATGGTAATAGTTCCACACAGCACAATAGAGAGAAACTTCATCCCCATAATGTACACTCCTACTGATACTGTCATGGAGAGATGTATCTATGACAGGGAGATTGGTGAGTTCATGGTCAAGTAGATTTTTCCCTCTTGTTGGTTCTCTTTCCATCTGCCACAGAGCTACTCTATGAGGTATGCCCTTTCGAATTCAGATAGCTTATTTAGTCATAGTGCTACTGAGCCATTCTTTGTAATAGGCCTTGAAATCAAGAGTACATTCATCCATCCAGAGTACATTCTATGTCCTTGCCATTTCTTTTAAAGTGTATCTTCTAATTGGTGTTAAATACGGAGTACTAACTCATCAGCCAAAAGGGTGGAAGAGTGATAAGCAGCTAAAAATTTCCTTGCTCAGATTTGACCTTATGCCATATGATTTAATGAGGTCTGGAGTAAAATGTAAGGACTCCCAGGGCAAACCACTCCCAACTATATACGGCTGTGTTACCGCCTCTCCTGGTTCTTTTGGTAGGAGAAGAGACAGCTAAGAGGTGATAACAATGTCTTGGACATTGACACGTCGTACTTAATTTTTCTTGGATGACTTATATTTCAAAAGGTTGTGAAAAGAATGATTTATTTTATGATTTGTTGGAGTATCTGAGTGGTTTCTTTAAAAGCAGTCATTCAAAGGTCAGTGTGGACATTGGAGTTTTCTTTCACGAGACTTCTGAGAAATCAAATGACTGAAATTAGGTACTTGTTCTTATAAACCCTTGCTGAATATGTTCAAATAGGAACCGGATGGAGAATGCTTTGGTATCTGGAATTAGTTTGGGAACAAGAAAACTGTGAGGAGGGACTGTCCAAGCTGATGGAGTCACAGAGCTGTACAGCACAGAAACAGACCCTTCGGTCCAACTCATCCATGCTGACCAGATATCCAAAATTAATTTAGTCCCAGTTGCCAGCACTTGGCCCATATCCTTCTAAACCCTTCCTATCCTTATACCCATCCCTTTTGAATGTTATAATTGTAACAGTCTCCACCACTTCCTCTGGCAGCTCTCCCATACATGTACCACCCTCTACATGAAAAGGTTGTCGCTTAGGTCCCTTTTAAATCTTTCCCCTCACCTTAAATCTATACCCTCTGACTTTGGATTCCCCACCCCAGAAAAAATACCTTGTCTATTAACCTTATCCATGCCCCTGATGATTTTATAAACTTCGAAAGGTCACCTCTCTGCCTCCGACATTCCAGGGAAAATAGCCCCAGCCTATTCAGCCTTTCCCTATCAATCAAACCCTCCAACCCTGGCAACACCTTTGTAGATCTTTTCTGAACTCTTTCAACACCCTTCCTGTAGTAGGGAGATCCAGAACCACACCAGAACCAATAGTGGCCTAACCAATGTCCTGTACACCTGCAACATGACCTCCCAACTTCCATACTCAATGCACTGACCTATAAAACACTTATTTCACTATCCTGTCTACCTGCAACTCCACTTTCAAGGAACTATGAACCTGCACACCAAGGTCTCTTAATTCAGCAACACTCCCCAGGACCTTACCATTAAGTGCCTAAGTTCTGATCTGATTTTCCTTTCCAAAATGCAGCACTTTACATTTATCTAAATTAAACTCCATCTGCCACTCCTTGGCGCATTGGCCCATTTGATCCAAACCCTGTGAGGTAAATTTCTTCGCTATTCAATACACCTCCAATTTTGGTGTCATCTGCAAACTTACTAACTATAAGCACATATATGGATAAGCACACGGATGATGGTAGGATAGTGTAGGGGGAACGAGCTGAGAATAGTTCACAGGTCGGCACAACATTGAGGGCCGAAAGACCTGTTCTGCGCTGTATTGTTCTATGTTCTATACCTCCTAGGTTCTCATCAAAATCCAGCACCTTCTCCTCTGTAATATGGACATTTTTCAAAACTCGTTATTTCCGCGCATTCTCTATAACCTTGTTGAGATCTGTGTGTGCGTGTGTGTGTGTTGCACCTTTTGCGTGATATAAAGGAACAGATATTTATCCTTCTGTATCATTGTCTGTCTATTTTAGCCAGTTGTATTTTAGTTGAACATTTGTGTTCTGATAATGAACTAATTATTTTGTATTTATTAAGAAACCGAATTGATAGATTGTGTTATTTAAAACCTGTAATTGACAAGATATTTATTTAGGAGATAGTGAGGACTGCAGATGCTGGAGATTCAGATCGATAAAGTGTGATGCTGGAGAAAGCACACTAGGTCAGGCAGCATCCAAGAAGCAAGAAAGCCAATGTTTCATGCAGGACTGGGGAGGGGGAAGGGAGCTGATAATTAACCATCTCATTCACTGGGAAACGTTGTGACTCAAGAACTAGTCGGATCGAGTGATGGTGCATTCCTCCAGCCTCAGTTTGAACAATTACATGGACATTTGATTGGTCAAGCAACATCCTGACAGTCTGTGGGATACCTCCTATAATTTTGTGCAAAGATTTAGATAAAACTTGGGAGGACTTTGTAGGCCTGACAAATGCTGTTGTCATTTCTAGTTCCGAGGTTGTCATCTGTCCAGTTTGATTCCTTCTCTAATACCATATCGGGTCTATTCTTCTCTTATGTTTGCTGTCACCTAGCATAAGTACCATTGTCTATTAATGTCCAATTGCTTATGACAAACAGAGATTGTGCTGGTTGACATATTTCGTAAGCTTGACATTACGATTAAATATTTGGCTAGGAGGCAAGATCATCATTGTAGGAGCCTTGAAGAACTGAGCTGAGAAGCCCTTGTTGTACAAACATTAATGTATGTCTCAGTTGATTTGTAAGTGCTTGTGAGAGCTTAGTCCTGGTAGATTGCCTTCTCATGCCTTCATATCAGATAGATCTGCACAGGAGGCAACAAATGCACCATGTCTCTAAGAGACTAATTCACAAAGGACTTGTTAGGATGTTGATGCTGAACAGCGGTTCAGATGGTGAGGAAGATAGAGCAGACTGACATGAACACAGAACATAGAACGTTACAGTGCAGTACACACACTTCGGCCCTCAATGTTGGGCCAACCTGTGAAATTAATCTGAGCCCATCTAACCTACACCATTCCATTATTATCCATAAGTATGTCCAATGTCCATTTAAATGCCCTTAACATCGGCGAGACTACGACTGTTGCAGCAGGCTGTTCCACACCCTTACTACTCTCTGAGTAAAGAAACAACCCCTATTATCTGTCCAAAATCTATCACCCCTCAATTTAAAGCTACGTCCCTCATAGAGTCATAGGGATATACAGCATGTAAACAGACCCTTCGGTCCAACCTGTCCATGCCGACCAGATATCCCAACCCAATCTAGTCCCACTTGCCAGCACCCAGCCCATATCCTCCAAACCCTTCCTATTCATATACCCATCCAAATGCCTCTTAAATGTTGC
>NC_057716.1:93917814-93921719 GCF_004010195.1 Chiloscyllium plagiosum
AGGACCTTACCATTAAGTGTATACTTCCTGCTAAGATTTGCTTTCCCAAAATGCAGCACTTCACATTTATCTGAATTAAACTCCATCTGCCACTTCTCAGCCCATTGGCCCATCTGGTCCAGATCCTGTTGTAATCTGAGGTAACCCTCTTCGCTGTCCGCTACACCTCCAATTTTGGTGTCATCTGCAAACTTACTAACTGTACCTCTTATGCTCGCATCCACCTCACAGCACTGGGTTCAATTCCAGCCTCGGGCGACTTTTTGTGTGAAGTTTGCACATTCTCCCCGTGTCTGTGTGGATTTCCTCCAGGTGCTCTGATTTCCTCCCCCAGTCCAAAGATATGCAGGTGACATCCACATATTATTTTTAAAGATTCACAGATCTTTCTTAAGTTCAATGAGTTTTGATCTTGCCAATGCCCCCATTAGCATCCCTGCATATTGGAAAAGTGGCTAAGTTAGATCCCAAAGCAAAACTTGCCTTGATAGGCCAGAGGTTTTATTTTAGCAATTCGCTTCCATTGTGGTCAATCAATGAACATGTTCGGAAGAGGCTGCTGGTGTACTTTGGACAAACAAATGTCAAACTTTGTTACATACACAAAAAATGAGAACAATCTTACATCATACAAATGCTACTTCAAATGGTTTTATTTGAAATATCATACTTTTTTTAAACCTCAGCAGTAACCTCACAGATACACAAACCTTCAGTGAAGTGCCACTCTGACTCTCCCTTAAGATTCTTTGTTCAGTTGGCACAACTGTAATCAGTTTCATTTTTGCAAACATTTGCAAAAGTTGGACTGAAGGATCTGTTTCTGTGCTGTACATCTCTCTGATTTTTTTGAAACAGTGATTAGTAGGTCATCTTTAGGCTCCCTTTTGATTCCAGATTTATATTAAAATCAAATGTTTCCATTTGTCATGATGGGATTTCACCTCATGACCAGGGTTTGGATTATTAGACCAGTAACATTATAAGTATACCACCACCGTCATGTTCTTCTAAAGTACAGAATACCTATAGTATATTCTCAGTCATCCTTCTTTCCATTCCTAAGAGAAAGCATTTTTTTTTTTGTCCATGGGTTAGCATTTATTGCCCATCCTCAGTTACTAAATGAACTACATTTTTGTGGATCCAGTGAAGGATGTAGTCCAGACCAGATAAGGAGGGCAGATTACCTTTTCTGAAGGTCATTAGAAAACCAGATTGGTTCCTCGGCAATCGAAAATGGTTATCTGATGTTAGCTTTTAATTCCACATGTTTGTTGAATACAAATCTTACTGCCTACCATGGTGGTGTTCTGGTTTACTAGTCTATGCCATTACCACTATGCCACTCCCCATCCATCTAAAAGAGATGGAAGATATACCCAATATTTGATAAAACAGCAGCCAGGTGGAGTCTGAGACACATTTATAATTATGAGACTGGCAGCATTTCAGATACTTCAGTGTACTGAATTTACTGCTCCATCAGCTGTTGAGGAGCAGTGATACTGGCCTCAGCAATTTCTTAATTACTTCATACACCATAGTTAAGAAATACAACAAACTACGTGGTCTTTCATGATGCTATCATGCAGGAACAGCAGCTGCCACTAGATGGAGATGTATTCCTTTGTCATGACTTGCCCAATGGGTTAGCATACAGAATATTGTATTACTCTATTCTGTTGACCGTAGGTTTAAATTCATCACAGACTGGTTTTAAGAATTCTACATTCATGAGTATGAATATTATCAGTCCAGTTTCTTATGATTGATTAAGAGTACAACAAGTAAAATTCCAATAAAATTGACATTACTTTGGCAATCTCTGTGATTGTTTAGAAATTAGAACATTTGAAAATCAGAAGTTTGAGAATGGAAGTTGCTGGAACACCAGTGACAAGAACTTGCATTGTTAAGGTGTCTCCAATGTAAGAAAACATCCTCAGACACTTTGCATAGGTTTTATCACATGATATTTGACACTGAGCCATGTACAGATGTTAAGACAACAGGATCTATATTTCGATTAAAGCTGTAGGTTTTAAGGAACTATTGAAAAGTGATTAGTGAAGCAAGGAGACAGGGATTTAAGGAGATCTTAGAACCAGTTATCAGGTAATGGAATAAACTATTTCAGCCCCACAACTTTCCTCTGAATACCCTGAATGCATTGCCGACAAGCAGGAGGCTGGAAAAACGCAGGAAGCCAGGCAGCATCAGGAGGTGGAGAAGTCAACGTTTCAGTGTAACCATTCTTCAGGACTGGGGCCAGTAATCAGAGCTGCAGATAAAGGGAGTGGGGTGGGAGCAGGGTGGTGAAGTGCGGACATGTGAAGACAGGTAGACTGAGTGCATTGCAAGCTAATACTGGAGTTTGAATTTTCCCCATCTTCCTGCCTAATTTTCACATTGTATTCAACAATACTACTGTGTACTATACAGCACCTTTAACATCATGAAAGTCCTAAGGAACTTCATAGGAACTTATTAAATTAATTTTGACACTCAGCAACATAAGGTGATATTAGGTCAGATGTCAAAAAGCTCGATAAAGAAATAGATTTCATGGAGCACTTTAAAGAAGGGAAAAAATGTGAAGAAATGGACAGCTGTAGGGTGAGGAATATGCAAAGCTTAGGGCTTACGTAAGTCAAAGCACAGACAGTGTTGGAATAGTGTTTAAAAGTGAAATGCTCAAAAGGAAATTAATAGATGAATGGATCCATCTTGAAAAAATTATATGGGGTCTTCCAACCCCGTCCAACCCCGTCCAACACCGCTTCCCCGTCTGCCCCCACCTACCACATGACTGTCTTCCACACCCCCTCCCCCCATCTGACCCCCTGGTGGAAACATGTCTTTGATGTAATGTTTCTATTGGGACTTCGAGATTTTCTTTGGATGATCCGAAATTTGGATAACTGATATTCAGATAATCGAGGTTCCTCTGTAATATCTTTCTATAACAGAGAGGCCAGAACTCGACATAGTACTCCAGCAGAGGCCTCACCAATGTCCTGTACAATCTCCACATAATGTCCCAACTCCTATAGTCAAAAGTCTGAGCAATGAAGGCAAGTGTGCTAAATGCCTTCTTAACCTCCGAACTACATGTGATGCAAACTTCAAAGAATTATGTTCTCTCTGTTCTACAACACTACCCAAGGCCCTACCATTAATTTTGTAAATGATGCCATTGTTTCTTTATCCAAAAACTCCATCTGCCACAGTTCAGTCCATTGACCCATTGATCAAGATCTCTTTGTAATATTAGATAATCTTTCTCACTACACCACTAATTTTAGTGTCATTTGTAAACTTACTAGCCATGCCTTCTATATTATCATCTAAATCATTTACATAAATGACAATGAAAAATGGATCCAGCACTGTTACTGTTAAACATTGTGGGTCACAGGCCTCCAGTCTGAAAAACAACTATTCACCATCACTCTCTGTCTCTTGACACTAAGCCAATTTTGCATCCAATTTGCAAGTTCATTCTGAATCCCATGTGATCTGACTTTACTAATTAGTCTATCGTGTGGAACCTTGTCAAAGGCTTTACTAAAGTCCAAGTAAACAATATCCACCGCTCTGCCCTCATCAATCATGTTGGTTAGCTCTGCAAAAACTTCAATCAAGTTTGTGAGACACAATTTCTCTCACACAAAATCATGCTGACTATCACTAATCATTCCTTGCCTCTCCAAATGCATATAAATCCTATCTTTCAGAATCACTTCCAACAACTAGGGAATGTTGCTGAACAAAGAGACATTGGAGTGCAGGTTCATAGTTCCTTGAAAGTGGAATCGCAGGTAAGTAGGATAGTGATGAAGGCGTTTGGTATACTTTCCTTTATTGGTCAGAGTATTGAGTACAGGAGTTGGGAGGTCATG
>NC_057716.1:93921781-94036702 GCF_004010195.1 Chiloscyllium plagiosum
CAAAGTCTTTTCCCTGGGGTGGGGGAATCCAGAACTAGAGGGCATAAGTTTAGGGTGAGAGGGGAAAGATATAAAAGAGACCTAAGGGGCAACTTTTTCATGCAGAGGGTGGTACATGTATGGAATGAGCTGCCAGAGGATGTGGTGGAGGCTGGTACAATTGCAACATTTAAGAGGCATTTTGATGGATATATAAATAGGAAGGGTTTGGAGGGATCTGGGCTGGGTGCTGGCAGATGGGACTAGATTGGGTTGGGATATCTGGTCAGCATGGACGGGTTGGACCGAAGGGTTTGTTTCCATGCTGTACATCTCTATGAGTGTATGACTCTAACTTATCCACCACTGAAATTTATAGTTGCCAGGATTCTCCCTACATCCTTCTTCAAGAAAGTCACGACATTAGCCATGCTTCAATCATGTCAAACCTCACCCTTAGTTATAGATGATGCAAATATTTCTGCAAGGAATCCTGCAATTTCTTCCTTAACATCCCAAGACATTCTGAAATGTTCCAGTTTTAGATTTTTTAAGAATTCCAGCACTTCCTCTTCTGTAATGTGAATTGTTTTTAAAACATCAACATTATGTCCCTAAGTTGTCTGGCCTCCAATTCCTTCCCCCCAGTGAACACTGATGCAAAGTATTCATTAAATATCTGTCCCAACTCTTGAGGTTCAACACAAAGATTTGATCTTTAAGGGGAAATATAGGACATTTGATATTATATTAAATATAAACTATACACAATTGCATCAGATGTGTCAAACACATTGAAGGTTTTGAAAAGCAAAGTTAATGTTTAGGGAATGAATTAATAGGGAGATTGATTTCCTATGGATTAAAAAAAGAGGTTTCCCACGCTGGATGTTTTTGAGGGCTACCAGTCTGATTTTCTAACCTGAAATAATTGAAATGAATGTTGACACATCTGATTTGGAAAGTGTTCTCTAAACCAAAGCACTTCAGACAATGTCACTTGATGTATCCTTATAGAGAGTGTGCCTCAGTTTGCAAGAGGGTATTCAGAGGCCCTGCAACGTTGCTTGTTCCACATCCTGACAGAATGTCATCCTGCTTTTGTTAGTTGCTGTTACATTTCTGTTTGCCATGGGTCTTTTGAGATAGATCAGAAAAAAAATGCTCCTGAAAGCTGTTACGTAAAAGTTTCCCCATGACTTTGTCAGACTCATGTTTAAATAATGAGATCAGTGACTCCAGTTTAATTGGTGTAGGTGCTGGTGCTGAGTACTTGCATTTCTCCTGACTTGACTTGCTATGTCCTGAGGGTGTCTAGGCTAATGACACTACCTGCAGTCGCCTGCACTGTATAATTTCCCACCGTTATAGTGATCATGCCTATAGTCACCTGAATTCTGTCTGCACTTCCTCTCCATTGAAATCTAAACAGCCTGGCTTACTGGAATTGCTAGTCACCTGTTATTTTCACCATGCTTGTGGGGAGTATCACTTTGATGGTGCTTGTTCCAGAGATAACATACAGAGATGCTCCAGCTCCTTTAGAATTAATGATCATCAAAAGGTATAAACTGGCACATGTGCAAGTAAGAATGAATGGATTCAAGTGTCATATGTTGCTTTACTCCACAAATGTACTCCAAAAAAACCCACCAACCTCCAAGCAAATGAAACAAAAATGCTTCTTGTGGTTGTTGGGATGACAGGTAGGCCGAAGAGGTAAGTCTGAAGTTTGTAGCAGGAACTGATGAGCATATTTCTGGATATCACATTTAATGGATTTGGACTAGTAGCACAGTAGTCAGCACTGTTGCCTCACAGCGCCAGGGACCTGGATTTCATTCCAGCCTTGTGATCTTGACTGTCTATGTGGAGTTTGTATGTTCTCCCTGTGTCTACGTTGGTTTCCTCTGGATGCTCCAGTTTCCTCTCATAGTCCAAAGATGTTCACGTTAGGTGGCTTGGCCATGCTGAATTGCCAATAGCGTTCAGGGATGTGCAGGCTTGGTGGATTAGCCATGGGAAGTGATGGAGTGAGTCTGAGTGGAGTGCTGTTTGGACGATCGGTGTAAATTTGATGGCTGAATGGCCTCTTTCCACACAGTAGGGATTCTATGATTTAATGGATATTTCTGTTCATGAATGACGTAAATTCAGACAAGCATTTGGATAACTTAAATACAGTGTAGGTAGTGACGAAGAGCTGTCCTGCCCAGCATATATATGAGAACTAATGTTGTGCCTTCCGATGGTGTTCTTGTCAATGAGAATTAGTGGATGCAAAGATAGATTCTCAATGGAAATCAAAGTTAATATGGGAGCAGGAGGAGAACCTCTCCTGGCTTTGTGTAGAACCTACAAGCTCACTCTATAGGAGCAGAGGTTGACCATTCAACCCCTCAAGATTGCTCCATGACTCAACAGGACCATGGCTGGCCTGTTGCTTTCAAATTGCATATTCTCATCTATTCCTAAAAACCCTCCATTCCCTTACCACACAAGAATCTTCGATCTTAAAAATATTTAACGACCCTGTCTCCAGCCACTTCTCAGGCAGAGTTCCAAAGTTGCACAACCCTCTGAAAGAAAACAAATGCTCCCTATCTCTGTCCCAAATGGGTGAAATAACTCAGGAAGTCCAACAGGAAAGGAACATCATTTATTGTTGAACATCAAAAATAGAGCCATTAGTAGTGATGTGTATAGACTAGTCCCAAATCAGGACAGACATTTCTGCAGACCTTCCCTACATCTGCTTTATCTAATTTTCTGAGTAAGCTCATTTGTAATCAACCTGCTCAGGGATATTATTACAAAGCTTGAGTTGAGACTTGAACCTGGGTCTCCTGATTTAGAAGTAGGGACCCTACCATGCACCAAGAGTGCCTTCCATTGGGTCTGCTTTTTTTGCATATCCACGCAACTGAATGTTTTTCTTTCCCACCACCAAATCACCAAGACTTTATTCCCCACTATTAACTACCACCACTAAATCACCCATGCAGGAGAAAGTGAGGACTGCAGATGCTGGAGATCAGAGTTGAAGAGTGTAGTGCTGGAAAAGCATTCCTGATGAACGGCTTATGTTTGAAACGTCGAATCCCCTGCTCCTCGGATGCTGCCTGACCAGCTGTGCTTTTCCAGCAAATCACCCATGTAGCCAATTATGATATTTACATGCAAAATGCATTATGGGAACTGCAAATAATCAAAAGTGAGGGAGAAGTAGGGAGATGGGGAAGGGGTTAAATCAAAATGGTGTGGTGGGGGAAATATAGTATTAGGTGTTCGTCAGGGTCTGCTTTTTTTATAAATCAGCCTGCCCAGAGATCTTATTACACATCTCTAGAGTCTTCAACCTGGGTTTTCTCGCTCATCTGTAGTTTTTATAAATGACTTCGATGAGGAGGTTGAGGGGTGGGTTAGTAAATTTGCCGATAACACAAAGGTTGGAGGTGTCGTCGATAGTATAGAGGGCTACTGCAGGCTGCAGCGCGACATAGACAGGATGCAGAGCTGGGCTGAGAAATGGCAGATGGAGTTCAACCTGGATAAATGTGAAGTGATGCATTTTGGAAGGTCAAACTTGATTGCTGATTATAGGATTAAAGACAGGATTCTTGGCAATGTGGAGGAACAGAGGGATCTGGGGGTACAAGTACATAGATCCCTCAAAGTTGCCACCCAAGTGGATAGGGTTGTTAAGAAAGCATATGGTGTTTTGGCTTTCATCAACGGGGATAGAGTTTAAGAGCAGTGAGGTTTTGCCGCAGCTCTACAAGTCCCTGGTGAGGCCAGACTTGGAATATTGTGTCCAGTTCTGGTCGCCCTACTATAGGAAAGATACAGAGGCTTTGGAGAGGGTGCAAAGAAGGTTTAGAACATTGAACATAGAACATTACAGTGCAGTACAGGCCCTTCGGCCCTTGATGTTGCGCCGCCCTGTCATACTAATCTGAAGCCCATCCCACCTACAGTAATCCATTTTCGTCCATATGCCTGTCCAATGATGACTTAAACTTTGCGAATCTACTACCGTTGCAGGCAAAGCATTCCATACCCTTACTACACTCTGAGTAAAGAAACTACCTCTGACATCTGTTGTATACCTATCTCCCCTCACTTTAAAGTTGTGTCCCCTCATGTTTGCCATCCCCATACTTGGAAAAAGGCTCTCCCTGTCCACCCTATCTAACCCTCTGATTTTCTTTATCAGGATGCTGCCTGGACTGGAGGGCTTGCCTTATGAAGAAAGGTTGAATAGGCTTGGACTTTACTCTTTGGAGAGAAGGAGGAAGAGAGGAGACGTGATAGAGGTGTACAAAATAATGAGAGGAATAGATAGAGTCAATAGCCAGAGACTTTTCCCCAGGGCAAAATTGACTGGTACGAGAAGTCATAGTTTGAAGATACTAGGAGGAAGGTATAAAGGAGACGATAGAGGTAGGTTTTTTACACAGAGAGTTGTGAATGCATGGAATGCATTACCAGCGGTGGTGGTGGAAGCAGAGTCATTAGGGACATTTAAGTGACTGCTGGACATGCACATGGATAGCAGTGAGTTGAGGGGTGCGTAGGTTGTTACTATATTTTACATTAGAATTAAATCTCGGCACAACATCGTGGGCCTAAGGGCCTGTTCTGTGCTGTACTTTTCTATGTTCTATGTTCGAGAAGTAGGGACTTTACAACTGTGCCATAAGGGCCCCGTGTATGCTTTTTTCAAAAAAAGTTTGCAAGTGTTTTCAAACACACAACTGAACAACTTTCCCACTACCAAATCACCATGACATTTTCTTTGTATTTGTATCTATTAACCGCTGCAAGTAATGACCCATGCAGCCAGCTAAAAAAAATTGCCGTGACTCAGATTGAACCATAGTTGCAAAGGGGATTGGGTTTCAGGTAGGGGTGCTGATTGCAAGTTTGACTGACGATACCTGAAGAAGGAAACCAGAGGATGTTGGGTGATGGGAAATTTGGTGGGAATATGTTTGAGTGAACAGAAAGTTGCTTTCGTGCACAAAAGAAGCTGAGAAAGGGCAAGGGAAAACAAAGGGAGAACCTGAAAAACAATGTAAATTCAGGGATGGGGGGGTGGTGGTGGGCATCTTTACAACAGTAACAAAAACAATTTATATGAGATAGTGCCTTGAATGTAATAAAATCTCCCAAAGTGCTTCACAAACACTGAACAAAACAAAATTGTGCTATTGGGCCATATAAAGTGATATTAGGTGAGGTGTTGTAAAGCTTGATCAAAGAACTAGGGTTTTCAGGCTTGTCTCAAAGGAAGAAATAAGGTAGAGAAGAGGAGCGGTGGATGGACATTATTCCAGAGCTTGGAGTAAATCAGTTAAAGGCTTGGCCACCAACAGTGGAGCAATTAGAATTGTGGATGCTCAAGAGGCTGGATCAGAGGAATGTAGGGGCTGGAGCATGACAAAGAGGTATAGATGGAAGGAAGTCATGAAAATATGAAAGAAAATTTTAAAATCAAGGCATTATTTAACCAGGAGCCAATGTTGATCAGTGAACACAGGTCTAAGAGGGAAACAGGTCTTGCAGCAAACTAAAAGGCAGCACAGTGGCTCAATGGTTAGCACTGCTACCTCACAGCATCAGGGATTCTGGTTTGATTTCAGCCTCGAGTGACTGTGTGGAGTTTGCATGTTCTCCCCATGCCTGTGTAGGTTTTCTCCAGGTGCTCCAGATTTCTCCCACAGTCTGAAGGTATGCAAGGTAAGAGGATTGGCCATGCTAAGTTGCCCATAGTGTTCAGGGATGTGTAAATTAGGTGCATTGGCCCTGGGAAATGCAGGATTATAGGGGAGGGATGTGGGTGGGATGCTCTTCAGAGAATTGGTGTGGACTTGTTAAGCCAAAAGGCCTGTTTCCACACTGTGGGAATTCTTTAAAGCATAGGCAGTGAGGTTTTAGAAGATCTCAAGCTTTTGGAGGATAGAACATGTGAGGCAGCCAGGAGTGCAGTGAAATAGTTGAATATACAGGTTACAAAGACAAAGACAGTGAGGGTTTTAGCAGCAACTAATCTGAGACAGGGTGATGTTGTGCCATGTTACTCAGGTGATAATCGGTGATTTTAGCGAGTAATGAACATGAGATTAGAAGTTAATCCTAGAATCAAATGTGACACTGTTGTGCTGAACAAACAGAGTTAACCTCAGATTGTTGCCAAGGAAGGAGCTGATGACTAGGATTCAGATTTTGCAGCAGAGAATCAAAAATATTTTCAGTCTCCCCAATATTTAGTTGGAGGAAATTTCTGCTCATCTAGCCCTGAATGTTCCAAAACAACCTAATAACTTTGCAACAGTGGAGGCATCAAGATAGTTGATCTGATGAGTTACTAAAAGGTCATGAAATAGCAGATGCAGCTATTTGGATGGTCTCAATCTTCAGTGACAACACATCCATAAAATTCTTTGGGTTGCTTTTGCTTTAGCATTTGGCCTGCAGTATTAACCTGAATTTCCATTTGCCTGTCATTCTCATTCTCCACTTTCTTCTCATGTTTATCTCATTGTATAAAGTAATGGATCTGAAAGAGTTAACGTCGGAGACTTCATTAAGTTCTGCCTAATCTGATGATGTCGCAAGGACTTGGGTGGGGCAGGCAATTTTCTAATAAAGCTCAATATAAACTCATGTGACACCACCTCATCTTTTCATTCAGAACTTTACCTCCCTCTGAACTCAACATTGAGTTCAAAACTTTCCAACCCTAACATCAGCCTCAATTTGTTTTCTTTTATCTTGTAGGTTTTGGATTAATTCTCATTTAGCTTTCATGTGGCAGCTGTTCATCTTTCTGCGATTGCACATCCTTTAGACAAAGATCTCATTTCTGTATGCATTTATTTACTACTCCCCTTTGACTTTGGCTGCACTGTATTTTATGTTTTCTCTGTATCTTAATGCATCATATTTTCCACCTTCTCTCTCTTTACTTCAGGTGAGAGTAATATTGATAGTGCTTTTCTAACGACTAAACTAATGATGATGAATAGTGTATCATCATTTTCTCAAGAGGAACTAGCCCCTAATTCTGAACTCGGTTAAACAAGTCCACATCCCATGAAATGTATTTTTAAAAAATACAGATGTCTGCAATATTCCTACAAATCTGCATCACTTGGACTTAAGTGAGCAGAGATGAGAACCATACCAGTGTGCGAAAGGAATTAATGCTTTTAAAGGTGAATGTAATATCAAAGGTGAAGGTGATGATACAGTTGTGAATTTATTTTTTATTCACACATGGGACATATCATCTCAATGGTAATGGTCATGGATTTGGAAGGTGCTGTCTTGGGAGCCTCAGTAATTTCTGCAGTACACCTTGTAGATGGTACACATTTCTACTGCTGAACATCGGTTGTGAAAAGAGTTAATGTTTGTGCATGCAGTGCCAATCAAGTGGAGTATTTTGCCTTAGGTGGTGCCAAGTCTCTTAAGTGTTGTTTGAGCTGCACTCATCCAGGCCAGTTTTTTAAAAAAATTATTCACAGATTACGACATCACTAGCTAGGCTAGTATTTATTGCCCATACCTAAGTGCCAGAGGGCGGTTAAGAGTCAACCACATTGCCTGTGGGTCTGCAGCCACATGTAGGCAGACCAGGGCAGGATGACAAGCAGGAGGCTGGAAGAACACAGCATGCCAGGCTGCATCAGGAGATGGAGAAGGGTTACACCTGAAACATCGACTTCTCCACCTCCTGATGCTGCCTGCTTTGTTGTGATCTTCCAGCCTCCTGTTTATCTACCTTGCATTCCAGCATCTGCAGCTTTTTTGTCTCTGACCAGGTAAGTACGGAAGTTTCTTTCCCTAAAGGTCATTAGTGAAACAGATGGACTTTTCCCCATAATTGATAATAGATTAATTAGACTCTTAATTCCAGATACTTTTCATTGAATTCAAATTCCAACATTTGCCATGGTGAAATTTAAACCCAGGTCCCCAGAATATTACCTGGGTCTCTGGATTAACAATCTAGTGATAATATTAGTCAGCCAAGTGGGGAATATTCCATAATATTCCTGACTTATGCAGAAGCTGGACAGGCTTTTGGGAGACAAAGTGGGGTACTCACTACAAGATTCCCAGCCTTTGACCTGCTAATTTGTTTCCACTGGAGAATGTTGCCAGGAAAAGGGATGGAGTTAATGGTGCAGGTGCAGAGTTCTCGGAAGGCCTTCTCATTGGCTACTGAACGAAATGAAACTTCATCTGAAATTGTATCTGAGATAAATAATTGACAGATGGAGACAGCAGATGAATCCTCTGGGAGGGTTAAAGCTGGGTATAATCTGCACTCTATCAAAGATATCCATGGAAACCATGAGGAGTCATGGAGTCATACAGCATGGGAACATACCATACATGCCGACCATGTTCCCAAACTAATCTCATTTGCCAGCACTTGGCCCATAACATTCCAAATCTTTCCTACTCATGTACTTATCCAAATGTCATTTAAATATTGTAACTGTACCTGCATCCACCGCTCCTCTGGCAGTACATTTCACACATGAACCATTCTCTGTAGAAAAATGTTGCTCCTCATGCCCTTTTTAAACCTTTCTTCTCTCACCTTAAAAATCTAGCCTCTAGTTTTGACCTCCCCCATCTAGGTAAAAGACCCTTGCTGTTCACCTTATCTATGCCCCTCATGATTTTATTAACCTCTGATGTTACCCTTCAACCTTCTATGCTTCCGTGTAAAAAGGTCCCAGCCTATTTTTATAACTCACACCCTCTATTCCCAGAAACATCCTGATAAATATTTTCTGAACGCTTTCCAATTTAATAACATTTTCCTAAACAGCGAGAGAAGAACTTTTTACAATACAGAGGAACATCGATTATTCAAAGGACACGGGCGGGAGTATTTCATTTGGTTAATTGAATTCCGGATAATCAAATGTTGGATAATATAGTTTAGTTAAGCATTGGGACCTTGTTGGATCATCCAATATTCAGATAATCAAATGCCAGATAATTGAGGTTCCTCTGTACTCCAGAAGAGGCTTCACCAACATTCTCTACAACCTCAACATGACTTCCCAACTGTTCTAATGAAAGATCTGAGCAATGAAGGAAAATGAAACTAAATACTTTCTTAACCACCTGGTCTGCCTGTGATGAAACTTTCAAAGAATTATGTACCTGAACCCCCAGCTCTCTGTTCTACAACACTACCCAGGACCCTACCATTAATTGTGTAAGTCCTCTCTTGTTTGTTTTACCAAAATCTAATACCTCACATTTATCCAAATTGGTCTTCATCTGCCACTCCTCAGCCCAATGATGTAATTAATCAAGATCTCTTTGTAATCTTAGACAACCTTCTTCACTGTCCACTGTACATCCAATTTCAGTGTCATCCATAAACTTCTTAAGCATGCCTCCTACATTCTTATCCAAATCATTCATTTAAATGATAAACAAAAGAGGACCGAGTACCAATCCCTGTGGAACACAGCTGGTCACAGGCCTCTAATTGGAAAAACAGCCCTCTACCACTACCTCGTCTCCTACCATCGAGCCAATTTTCTATCCAATGGTCAAGCTCTCCCTGAATCCCATGTGATCTGACTTTACTGATTATTCTACTATGTGGAACCTTAACATGTGGCTTCATTAACATCCATGTAAACAATATCTAACACTCTGCTCTCATCAATCCTTTTGGTTACTTCCTCGAAAAACTCAATCAAGTTTGTGAGACACAGCTTTCCCTTGCACAAAACCATGCTCACTATCCCTCATTAGTCCCTGCCTCTCTAACTGCATGTAAATCCTAACTTTCAGAATCAACTCCAACAACTTACCCACTAATGATGTCTGACTCACAGGCCTATTGTTCCCAGGCTTCTCCTTACAGCCTTTCTTAAAGATTAGCCATCCTCCAATCGAGATGTGTGCCTCTGAATTCTCCAAATGAGAGACTCGTTCCCAGCCTCCCCATTTAGAACAATGTAGCTACGAGGTGCTCAAATGATACTGGCCATCAGGGTTGAGTGAAGAAAAACAGGCAAGACAGACCTTATGAGGGATCTTCTGACACACTGGTGGTGTCCCTACCCTGGAACTGAGAGACCTACATTCAAGTCCCACCTGGTGTTAACATCGCTGAACAGGTTCATTAGAAAAATAGTTTAATAAAAAGGAAGACACACCTCATTGGAAGTGGACACTGTAATTTACTCAGTGTAGGTATTCAACATTTTTTTTGTGTAGTGACAGCGAGAGCTAAATATTTATAGACTTGTCAGGTTTGTTTTATTGAGCAGTCATCCTGACACTTTTCATACTTGATGGGCAGCCAGCAGCATAACTTTAAAGAAGGGAATAACTCTGTGACCATGACCAGCAGGTACTGCACAATAACTTATTCAGAAAGAAATACTGAACCAGTCTAATTATTGTTGTTACATCTCATCAGTTTCTCGACTCAATTTTTCACAAGAAAATAATGGAAAATTTCAAGGAATTTCAGTGAAAGATTAAGCAGGAAAAATTCCATGACTAATCCACCAGTAGAACCAGACAACAGAATACCTTGTTTTACATAATCTTAAGTATTAGAAAGTAGCCTGATCTGTTGTGAAATGCAATATTTTATCTTCAACAAATTGCCTGTTGGTCTAACCAGTGTTCTTCTTGATTGCACGTTTGTTCACAACCAATTAACAGTTTGGCATGGACTCCTGCGTGGGGGACTTAAATAGAGTTATTAATCTTTTGGACATAATTGCTATGTTTAAATAGCCCAGCAGAGAAATTGTGCAAAGATTTTAAGTAGAGTTTTAAAAATTATTGGGGAAATTAAACCAAACTCGTGCTACAACAAATGCTCTCATAAATGTATAGCATGATGAGTGCCAATGATCTACATTTTTTACCACTACCTGAAACTATAAAAGGTTAAAAATATACACAGGGAGTCCTCCATTTATGAACGCTTGTGCTTACGAACATGATCCCCATACAGGACTGCAATGTGTTTACTACACATACAAATGGCTATTTAATATCGTCCTGCATTGTCTTCTGGCTTGTGTACAAATCAACTTGCAAACGAACTTCAGAACAGAATCTGCTCACAATCTGAGGACAGCCCATATCGAGTAGTAAATGACCCGTTTCTACCTGTCCCAAGATCAAATTAAGGTGATTACTTCTTTATTTTCCTGTATGCTTCCAATCATCAGGAAAGGGGAGGAAATGAGAAGAAGAAAGGCTTGCTCTTTGCACAACCTCAGGATTCCTTCAGTCATTATGCGACCAATGACTTACCTGTGAAATTTAGTCTTTGTTGTCAAATAAGAAACCCAGCAGTCAATTTGCACACCACAAACTCCCACAAAAAAAAGCAAATAGATAATGAATAGACAATATTTTTGTGAGTCATGAGTGTGATGCTGGAAAAGCACAGCAGGTCAAGCAGCGTCTGAGGAGCAGGATAATTAATGCTTTGGGTAAAAGCAAACGTCAATTTTCCTGCTCCTCGGATACTGCCTGACCTACTGTGCTTTTCCAGCACCACACTCTCGACTCTAATCTCAAGCATCTGCAGTCCTCACTTTCACCTAATCTGTTTTTGTGAGTTGATTGTGCAGAGAAAATGTGTCAGAAATTGTGGATAATTCCTCTGCTTTTATCTACTTAACTCTCCCCAGAAAAGAAACACATGTCTGATAAAGCTACATTTCCTATCAGAATGTTGGTTTAGAAGTCCTGTTGTGTTGAAGTTCTGGCGAGGAACCTAATGTCCTTCCCACTCACCGATGCATGTCTGGAAGTGAAGCTAGCATACAATTGTGCGAGAGATTGGAGTATGGGGTCCACTTTGTTTACCTGCCTTTGCTGCAATTATGTATGGGGCAGAAAGTCTTGTTGACAGCTTTTAACTCAGCAAGTGATCACTTGGCAGGGATGGTAGGGCTATCATCCCTCTGCCCAAGATGCCAACTCTGCTGTCCTGTTTTCTGTAACTCCCATCTAACTCTCACCCACCTGACTTAGGCTCCATGCTGATCTTGGTTCTGTTGCGTGGCCGTATTGACAGAGGTTACACTGCTCCTTGGCACTATCTGCTATGCATAGATGCCAACTTCTGAATGACTGGCAGCCCTTAGGTACCCCAATCTCAGGGAAAAGGCCTGTCACTGCCCAACTGGCATTTTCCACAGGAGGTGACTTAGGCTTTCACCTGCTCCCCAGGGAGGGGGATGAGATGCCCATCGCCTGGATTGAATCCAACTCATGGGGTGGGAACTGAGTCCCCAACTTTCTGAGAAAGAGGCAAGAGTCAGGCAATTGAGTTTCATCTGACACCAGCTCCAAGGGTGATGTGTTGAATCTGCTCAAGATTGGGGAGATGAAATGCACACTAGGCGACTGCCTTGCAGAACACTTAAGTTGTATCTGCAGAACTAACTCTAAGTTTCCTGTTGCCTCTCACTTTAAGAGGTTGTGAACCAAACCAAACCCCCTCAAAATATGTCAAGGAGATAGTCTGAGATGCTAACTTTTACCTATTTAAAGGCAAGAATAAGGTGTTGCATTCCAGATGTGATTTGATTGGTGAAAAATATGAGGCTTTAAACAAAACACACATTATTCTTACACTACAGTTAAATCACATACAAAATAAAAATAAAAAGTAAGAGTTGGATTAAGTGTAATTCTGTCAAAATGCTGAACAAAATAACATACAGATATAAACTGCTACTGATCGGCTGTTCCAATATAGCAGCTTCCCATGAACACCCTGAGCAAAGGCAAATAGAAATGAAAACATGAACCCAACAGCAGGAGAGAACATATTCTTTTGCACAGAGAGAGCTGTGACCTCTTCCAACATTTTAACTTCACCAACTGAAAGCACAATCTGCAAACCCTGAGTCTTTGTGAAATTGACTCCATCCACTCATGCTTCTCTTGTCGACTTTAAGAATAAAGCATGTTATACCGCTTGGCAGAGAGCAGACAGCTACAAGTTACAATACTTGCTTTCAAGAGAACCAGGAGAGAACAGCTCCCTCTGAAAGGCAGATCTGGTCGAAACGACATGGTTGTGTTTGCTGGCCAACATCTCAGGTGACTGTGTGGAGTTTGCACATTCTCCCCATGTCTGCGTGGGTTTCCTCCAGGTACGCTGGTTTCCTCCCACGGTCCAAAAATGTGCAGGTTAGGTGAATTGGCTATGCTAAATTGCCCGTAGTGTTAGGTGAAGGGGTAAATGTAAGGGAATGGGTCTGGGTGGGTTGCGCTTCAGTGGTCGGTATGGACTTGTTGGGCCGAAGGGCCTGTTTCCACACTGTAAATAATCTAAAATCTAATCTAATCTAGTCTCTGTCTCAGCCTTGCTACAGTGCTGCAGCAAAGCTCTGTACAAGCTGGAAGAACAGCATTTCATTTTGCTGTTGCAAACCCTGCAACGATCAGGACTCAATATTGAGTTGAGTCATTTTAGGGCCTGATCAGTTTCTCCTGTGTCCTTACTCCAACCTCCACACACCAGGCTTTGTCATCACATGGGCTGCCACAGCGCCAAATAGTCCAAATTAACAGCTACTGATTTTTCTCAGACTGACCTTTACCCTTTAACTGTTCAACTGTTTCTGTCTCACTCTCTGGGCTCCATCGCCACCTGTTGTTTATTCCCCATCCCTTCCCCACTCCTTCTTCAGTTCTGAAGAAGAGTCACTGGACCCAAAATGTTAACTCTGCTTTCTCTCCACAGATGCTGCAAGACCTGCTGAGTTTTTCTGTTTTTGTTGTCGTTAAGGATTTAAAGTTTCAAGAAGTGATTTATATTTCTTCACAGCAAAACACTATTGAACATATTAGCATACTGTTTTCTATGACATTATGCTCAAAGATCATTTCCTAATCGACAGAAACATTCAGGCCCAAGTGTAAACTTAGGATTGAAATAAGGAGTAATTTCTTCACCCAGAGAGTGGTGAGCCTGTGGAACTATCTACCACAGAATATGGTTGAAGTCAAACATTGAGTGTTTTCGAAATAAAGTTGGATATAGTTCTTGGGACTAAAGGGATCAAGGGTCTGGGGAGAAAGTGAGTTGGATGATCAGCCATGATCATATTGAATGATGGAACAAGCTTGGAGAGCTGAATGACCTATTCCCCCTCTGATTTTAGCATCTATGTTAAGAACGGATCCACTCATTTTATCACATACAATTGTGGGTTGAGCTCTGTTTTTTATCCATATGTAAGGACAGTTGGATGCGAGGGAGGGGTGGGGCCATGCTGAGTTTTCTATCCAGGGCCAAGAACCCAATATCCAAATAACTGCTGGATTCTGACCCCACCTTGCATCAACAACAGTGGCATAAAGTGATTTTGGTACGAAATGGCTCGAAGTGGCTTGGCAACCAATTGGCATGGCCGAGAGGTGAGAAGCAGTTCCATGAAGGGATCATAGGTTACAGGGAGCAGGTGGGAGAATGGGGTTGAGAAACTTGTCAGCCATGATTGAATGGTGGAGCAAACCTGATGGGACAAATGGCCTAATTGCTGCTCCTATGTCTTAGAATAGTACAGCACAGTACTGGCTCTTTGGCCCTCGATGACCCTTATGGTCAGTGATCAATTTTCACATGGCAGCCAATGACAGGAATAGCTGTTGCCTGGAGCAGGACAGCACAGGGTTTCATGGCTCAATTACTCGCTAATAAGGAACTTCACCCAAACTTCTCAAACAAGAGAAACATCATGCTGGCTCATTTGAATTTCTTTCCTTTGAGATTTCAAATCAGCCATCCCAGTAGATATGTCTCCCCATTGCATTCTATAACATCCCAATCATGTGATCTTCCTGTCCTTAATTAATTTAATCACTCTGTCTGGATATTTTTTAATGCACTTCCAGAACAGTTGAACTTGAACCAAGGTCTCCTTGATTCTGGCATTCTCCAGCCTGTTAACAAGCTCTTCAACAAGCTTTTAACCACTGTCGTGATTGTTATGAGGTCAGCCAGTTGGACATCATAGAGTATGGGCTCCTTGATTGGGGCTGTTAACCTTGTCCAATCAGGGAGCCCTATGTCATAACTTTGCTGAACAGGTTTATTTGAAAAAATAGATTAATAAAAAAGAAACACTCTGGTACCTGATGCTGAATGAGGCAGGACTGACGTCAAGGGCTGTACATGTGTAAATAAAAGGTAACTTGGCGATGAGATACCAGCCTTGGTGGAGTTATTTCAAACACCAGGAGGTAATTGGAGGTATGCAAGTTACCAGTTTGCTTTCTTCCCCACCTTTGAAAATTGCAGTGCATCACAAATACATAAAAAGACTGTCATTCTGTTTGAGAACGCTCTTTTCAAAAACACTCCCACCTTACCCTGTCCCCATCAGAGATTCAGAATCCAACCCCTTTGACTCAACACTAGAGTGTTAACTTAGGTTTCTGTAGTCTAGTGTCGAGAGAGGGACTTTGAATCTTCAAACTATTTGTGAAACTGCTAAGTTACAGTTCGCAACTGAGACCACCCATATTTCTCAGAGCAAAAACAGAAGTTGCTGAAAGATCTTCAGCCGGTATGGTAACATCTATGAGGAGAAATCAAAGTTAATGTTTCAGGTCTGCTGACCCTTCCTCAGAACTCAGTTTGGAGGAAAAGTCACCGGACCCAAAACGTTAACTTTGATTTCTCTGCATAGATGCTGCCAGACTGGCTGAGCTTTTCCAGCAACTTCTGTTTTAGTTTCTGATTTACAGCATCCACAGTTCTTGCGGTTTTTATTTAGTATTTCTCAGAGCACCCTGCCTGAAATCAATCCAAAACTTGTTGACTCCCAGACCTGCATAGTTTGACCATGTAAATAGTTTGAAATTTTAATCACAGGTGATCTGATATTGTTAAAGATTTACTGCACCTAAAATTGACCAAACTCGGGGAGAAATCGATGAACTAATGTCTTACTTTGAAATAAAACCAAACATGGTATTTGTAACTGTGTGAAAATGATTCCTCCTTCAAAACCTATTATCTGAATACATAAGTTGACCAATGCTAAAAATACAGCATAAACTGAGAGTGTATAACAGGAAATAATGTGACCGTTCAAATTTCTACTTTGTATTTACAGATTGATCAATTCACGACTGTGGAGTATAGCCTCCCTTCAGATATGGATCTCAGATTTAATTCTGTTAGATCTCTTACTCTTGGCAAGATTGTGGGTAAGCAAGTGAACAATTCTCTTTACCTTGATTCCAGCATTGTATTTGACCCAGATTGCATTGCCTTAAAGTATGATGGATGCAGATTCAGTCACAACTTTCAAAATAGAATGGGATAAGTATTTCAAAATGAGAACACCTCCATGATAATGAGATGAGGAGCTATTTGAATAGCTCTTTGAAAGTGGAGTCAGAGTCATAGTGAACTGATGTCCTCTTTCTGTGCTGTGTAGTTCCATTATTCTCTATGCATAAATATGAGTTTGCTCCTGTGGACTCAGCTATGTTGTTAGATATTTATACCACTACTGTTTGTCAGAGATGAGGTCCACACTGATTAAGGTGAACATTAACAGGCGGTGTTGAAAATAACTATATGGAATGAATAGTAAATGAGAAGTTTCCTGAGATCTGATACCATTAATGATATAATTCCTTTACTCCTAGTCAGAAACTACCATTAGAGGAAAAGTATTATTAATTATTTTTACTCTGCATTGTTGACAGATGCTTAAGCTTAGGTGAATTCTCTGTGAAAAGAAACATCTGACACAAAGAGCAGTGGAATGTTGAGTGCGATGTAACAGTTACTTTGAACAGTTACCTGTGTTGGACAAATGTGTTAGCATCTTTAAAGTGAATTTGTGAAATGAAGAGTATCACGAAATATTTAAATGAGAAAGGTGTCTCATCATACAGATGGCAATACCTACCCGAGAGTGCATTGTGTCCCCATTGAAACACCCTGAGTGTGCCTGTCCAATCATCCATAAAGATCATAAGACCAGAGAAAATAGGAAAAGAAGTAGGCCTTTGGCTCCTTGAGTCCCTTCAATGGGATCATGGATGATTTGACATTCCTCATATCCACTTGCTTACCTCGTTCCCATAACCCTTGATTCGCTGACTGTTCAATCAATCTATCTCAGCTTTAATAAACACAAGGACCCTACCCCCACAGCTATCTATGGCAAAGAGTTACTAAGGCTCTTAACCCTCTGAGAAAATAAATTCCTCCTCATCTTTGTTTTGAATTGGTGCCCTTTTATTCTAAGACCATGCCCTCTGGTCCTAGACTCTCCCATGAGAACAAACATCCTCTCAATATTTACCCTGTCAAGCCCCTTAAGAATCCTACATGTTTCAATGAGATTACCACTTGCTCATCCAAACTCCAGTGAGTATGGCCCCAACATGTTTAACTTTTGCTCAGAAGACAATCCCTATGTTATGTGGACCATCCAAGTGAACCTGCTCTGAACTGCCTCCAATTAAATGATATATTACAAAGTTGGTGTACCGAGATTAAATGAAGATGGAACTGGTTACTCTTCGGGGGGGTCAGTGTGGACTTTTTGGGCCGAAGGGCCTGTTTCCACACTTTGGTGATTCTATGATTCTATGATACTGAACAGGCCTGGCAACATCTGTGGAGAGAGAATGACTTAATGTTTCAAGCCCAGCATGATTCTTCTTTAGAACAATGTTTTAATTATCAAGGGAATCAAGAGTTATTTTTAGTCTTTTGAGGAAGTGATGAAAGATGATTGATGAAGGTAGGGCAGTGGATATTGTTCTACTTGGGCTTTGCTGAAGCACTTGACAAGTTCCCTCATGGTAGGCTGGCTCAGATGATTAAGTTGCAGGGAATCCACAATGAATTGGTAAGTTGGATACAAAACTGGCTCGGTCACAGAAGGTAGAGGGCAGTTGTGGCAGTGTGTTTTCTGACTGGAGGTCTCTGGCCAGTGGTTTTCCACAGGGATCAGTGCGAAGATCCCTGGTATTTGTAATCTATACAATTGATTTGGATGAAGATATAGGTGGTCTGATTAGTAGATTTGCAGATGACATGAAAATTGGCGGAGTTGTGGACAGTAGGGAAGATAGTCAAAGGATACAGCAGGATATGGATTGGTCAGAAAGTTGGGCGGAGAAATGGCAGATGGAGTTTAATCCAGAGGATCATAAAGTGATGCAGTTTGAATGCAAGAGGAAAGTATACAGTAAATGGCAGGATCCAATGACTATTGCTGTACTGTGGGATCTTGGGGTGCAAGAGCATAGCTCCCGGGAATTGGCAACAAGAGTGGAGAAGATGGCAAAGAAGGCTTATGGCACGCTTGTCTTCATTGGGTGTAGAAGAGGTTTATTAGGATGCTGCCTAGCAAAAAAAGAAGAGGTTGGAGGCTGAGGGGTGACCTGCTCGAAGCTCATGAAATTATGAGAGGCATGGGCAGGGTGAATAATTGGAGTCCATTTCCTGGGATGGAAATATCAAATACTAGGGACTCTGGTGTAAAGGGAGAGTGGTAAAGTCTAAAGGAAATGTGCAAGGGCATGTTTTTTTTCCTCAGAGTGTGGTAGGTGCCTTGAATCCGCTGCTAGGGAAGATGGTAGAAGCAGATACAATAATAACATTTAAGAAACATTCAATGGGCACGTGAACAGGCAGGAGATAGTGGGATACAAATCACGTGCAGGCAAATGGGATTAGTATTGAATAATATCCTGGCCAGCACAGACATGGTGGGCTGATGGGCCAGTTCCCGTGCTGTACTGTTGTATGTTCATACTGGACTCGAGATAGGAACTCTGCTTCTATCTCTGCAGATGCTGCCAGATCTATTGAGTTTCTCCAATGTCTTCCATGTTTTTTTTTCATATTTCCAGCAGTATTTTGCTTTGCTTCAGGAAGGAGCTGTATCTTTTTTCTTGGTGTGCCAAGCTCTGAAGATCTGCAGTACTTCCTGAGAGTTAGAAATTATGATGGGAGCTGTTGCATGCTCAGCAATGACCATCTCCTCCAAATAAAGGTCTGACCTGTAGCCCCTGTCTTCACTGGCACCATGACCTGTAATTGTCCCTCACCAACAATCTCAAGAGTTCACCATTGACCAGTTCAACCAGTATCTTTGAGAGCTGCACTACTTGTTTCAACACTGTATATTGCTCACCTAAACAAATGCAGTGAAATCACTGCCATACCTCAGACCTAATGTTAAAATGAACCTACACATCACGGTTCTTACATTAGCTTACTGAGGCTAGATTTTAGTTTGTATTTTTCATCTGTCTTTCCATGGCTGTGGTAAGCATGTGTGTAGGAGGAGGGACAGTGTGGAAAGAAGGGAAAAAGTGGATAGCCACTATGACAAGCTTAGTAAATCAGCTGTTTATCTTCTGATGTTTGAAACAATTATATTGAACTGTCACTGCCAACTAAAAGAAAAACTGTAGTAGAACAGTTAGACTTAATGCAAAGTCTTGCTTTCTCTTAACATGACAAGACTTCTGGTATTATACCTGCTGCTACTTTAAGCCTCCCAAGACAATTCTTAAACAAATTTCATTACTGTCAACACAGATAGAAAAGGCATTGTTTTTTTTTCATTATTTTAAGTTGCCATTCATTCTATAAATAAATCAAATTTAAATGCAGCATAGTTAATGCAAGCAGCAGGTATCTACCTGGGAATGTGATAAATAGAGACATCATACACACTTAAACTAGTTCCAAGGCACAATTAATTTAAAAAATAATCATTCTGAAGCTGTGCTTTCTAATATGTAAATTTATTTTCTGCTGTCTTCAGTTGGACAAGAGTATGTAAAGTAAAATGAATATCCCACCTTCATTTTTTTTGCCCTTGTGTCAGGAAGACAGAATGAAATATTCAAAAAGCTCTTGGCTTTTCAGTTGAATAATTCCTCCACTTCTCATGGCAGCAAGATTTCTGTACACTTACCAAGCAAATTCTAATACTTTATAAGAGATTGTCAGACTGCAGTGATTCATGAGTTTAGCTTATTCCATCAGCAGATCTATTAGCATGGGATGTTAACGTACAAATTGATTAATCATTGCGTACTTAATGGTGCGCACTGGCGAGTGGTGTGTTTGTGAATATATGGGCAAGAAATAAATTGACTGTCTATAGCTCAGTGGTGAAGGGAATGAGGATTACCTTCAGTGAGGTGCTGGGCTAAGGCATACATGTTGAAAGACAGGGGCCGAGATGATTTGCTCTGCAAAAGCTGGGCTGCACTTTCTGTATGGCAGAACCTGCCACAAAGAGGAACCTTTGGCATTGAATGTTGATATCAACTATGCCTCACAATAAAGTGAGTCTCTAATGGAGGAAGAGATTGGTTCCATTGTGTCAGGCAATCCAATGCTCCCCATGGAAATTGAAAATAAAAATTAAAAAATGGTTTTGCCATCTTAAATATGTGCAGGCACTTTCTGAGTGATGAGCTACATAGATATTGGTGGTACTTTAATTATAGCTGCTCAGACTGATAGAGAAGTACAGGTCATTCTGCACATTTCCTCAATGTGAATTCACTGGAATGCAATAGACAAATTGCGGACGAAGGAACTGCCATCCAGCATTGCAGTAGTGCAAATGTTAGTCCATTTCTTGACCTTCATTTTAACTGCTCCACCAGTGGTCCCATGCTTTCAACCAGTGAGACTTGAAGACCATAAGACATAAGAGCAGAAATATGCCATTTGGTCCATCAAGTCTGCTCCACTATTCAGTGAGATCATGACCGATCTGATATTCCTCAACTCCACTTTCCTGCCTTTTTCTCCATAGCCCTGAACACTCTGACTAATTAAAAAACCTGTCAATCTTAGCCTTGAATATACTTAATTACCCAGCCTCAACAGCCCTCTGTGGTAAAGAATTTCATTGATCACTACCCTGTGGGAGAGCTAATTCCTCCTCATCTCTGTCTTAAATAGATGACTCCATAGTCTGATATTTATGTTCTCTGGTCTTTGACTGACCCACAAGGGGAAACAACCAGGCTGTATCTACCATGTCATGTCCCCTTAAAATCTTAAAATTTCAATAAGGATGTCTCACACGTTTCTAAACTTCAATAAGTCTCATAAGACTGTAAGACGTATGAGCAGAATTAGGCCATTTGGCCCATCAAGTTTGCTCCACCATGCCAGCATGGTTGATATGTTCCTCAACCTCATTATCCTCCCTTCTCTCCATAACCCTTTATCTCCTCACTAATCAAGAACCTATCTGTCTTTGTGTTAAAGATACTTGATGACTTGCCTCCATGGCTTTCTATGGCAATGAGTTCTATCGATTCACCACTCTCTGGCTGAAGAACTTTCCTCCTCATCTCTGTTCTAAAGAGTCGCCACTTTACTGTGAGGCTGTGAGGTCTACTTGATTACAGACTCTATTTAGGAGGAGAAAGTGAGGTCTGCAGATGCTGGAGATCAAAGTTGAAACTTTATTGCTGGAACAGCACAGCAGGTCAGGCAGCATCCAGGGAACAGGAGATTCGACGTTTCGGGCACAGGCCGACTCTATTTACTCAAACTCTCCTCATCAGAAACCCTTTCATAACCAGGATCAACCTAATGAACCTCCTCTGAATTGCCTCCAATGCCAGTATATCTTTCCTTCGATAAACAGCTAACAACCCGTTCACAATGTTCCAGATGTGGTCCAATTAAGTGTCTTGTACTGTTTTAGCAAAATCTTCCTATTTTATTCTCCATTCCCTTTGAAGTAAAGATTAACATTCTATTTGCCTTCCCTATTATCTTTAAAATTTAAAATTTAATCCACAACTACAAAATACAACAGGCTTTAAACTTTAGCTGTTAATTGGCTGATCTTGGATGTTAGCTTTTTGTGAGTTTTGCACAAAAACCTTAAAACCCTACTCTGCTGCAGCTTACTGCAGTGTTTATCCATTTAAATAACATGCAAATCCTCTATTCTTTCTGCCAAAGTGATTCACTGCACCTTATAGTCAGGATGTGAAGCCATTGGAGAGAGTGCAGAAACTGTTTACAAAAATGATTGAAGGATGAGAACTGCAGTGATGAGGATAGGCAAACAAGTTGAAAGTTATCTCCTTGGAGAGAAGAGGGCTAAATGGAAGTCTGATAGAGGTTTTCAACATCATGAGCAAGCTGGGATGAGTCATTAGGGCAAAACTGTTGCTGCTCGGAAAAGATTTGAAGTGATAGTTATTTTTGAGAAGATTTGTAGTAGTTCAGGTTGATGATAAGTATGTAAGCTAGCTTACATACTTATTTGAAGCTAGCTTACATACTTATTTGAAGCGAAAGAAGCAAGGATGAAGTGAGGAAAATCTTTTTCACTCAGTGAGTACAGAGGGTATGGACTGCACTGTTTGGAAATGTGGTGGAAGCAGGTTCAATTGAGACATTCAAGAGAGCATCTGATGGTTATTTTGATTACTCAGCTTTTGTGCTCGATATTTCTATCTAAGAGGCCTGACGTCCTGGAGACATTGCAAATTACTCTCTCAGCATGGCTTTCCACCTTCAAGGTTAAGTGTTCATGGATTCTAAGTTCCCTCTGTCCCTACGCTTGATTTAGAATTGTGCCATTACGTATCAAGTGACCCCCATTAAAAAGGACATGAGGTGGAACTTTTGTTTTTGCATAGACAGCAGTTTGTATGTGGAATGAACTGCCAGTGAAAGTGGTGGATGCAAATGCAGTTACAATGTTTAAAAGGCATTTGGATAAGATCTTGAATAGGAAAGGTTTGGACAGATATGGTCCAAGTTCAGGCAGGTGGACTAATTTAGTTTCAGAATATGGTCAGTGTGGACTGGTTGGACCGAAAGGTCTGTTTCTGTGCTGTACGACTCCATGACTCCTTGCAACAGTAGTAGACTCACTAACTTTAAGGGCATTTAAAGGATGATTGGATAAACACATGGATGATAATGGGATAGTGTTGGTTAGATGGACTTCAGATTGGTTTCACAGGCTGGTGCAACATCGAGGGCCAAAGGGCCTGTACTGCACTGTAATGTTTTATGTTCACCCTCTCTAGAAAATTCATCGCCTCCCACTTTCCAATTCAAATTGCATTTGCCATTTATTTCAAGAGTGTAGTACTGAAGAAGCACAGCAGGTCAGGCAGCATCTGAGGAGCAGGAGAATCGATATTTTGGGCACAAGTCCTTCATCAGTCCTCACTTTCTCCTTTGCCATTTATTTGCCTATTCTGTTAGCCTATCTCTAACCTGTTGCAAATAATTTGTATCATCTTCATTGTATGGCCTTTCCTTCAAATTATGTATCATTAGCAAATTTTGCTCTGTATTTACATATTATAATATAATATATGTATATATATATATATAGTCACCTTCGCACTGACTCTGGAAAACGCAATCTACCATTCTACTGACTGAAGAAAAATCATACACCATGGCTCACTGTTCTCTTTTCTTAAGCCATTTTATTTTTCTCAATTCATCAACGTAACACTGACTCTGCTTTGTAGGAACATAGAAAATAGGTGGTGGAGCCTGCACCACCATTCAGTATGGTCATGGGTGATCACACAATCTCAGTATCTCATTCCCACTTTCTTTACATACAGCTTGACCCCTTTAGCCACAAGAGCCACGTTCAACTCCCTCTTGAATATATCTAATGAACTGGTCCCAACAGCTTCCTGTGGGAAAGAATTCCACAGGTTCACAACTCTGATTAAAGAATTTTTTCCTCGCCTCAGTCCTGAATGGATTATGCCTTATTTTTAGACTGTGACCCTTAGTTCTGATTTCCCCAATGTTGGGAACATTCTGCCCACACCTAGCCTCTTCAGTCCCATCAGGATTTTATATGTTTCTGTGAAATCTCTCCTTATTCTTCTAAATCCCAGTGAATACAAGCCTAGTTGATCCAATCTTGCCTTATATGTCACAAGTCTTTCCCTCACCTAACGCAGCCTCACCAATGTTAGCCCCCTGATCATTCTCCATGTCTCAGTTGAGCCTCTTCATATGTGATCATAAAGAAAATGCCCATTAATGTGTATGTAACAAACCATTAACAACTGGTTAATGGTTTGTTACAAGCTTTTAAATGCTACTTTAAAAATTACTTAGATTTCGTATAGAGGGCATCAATCTTTCTTGTTCATTAGAAGTATTCAGTCACATTCATCAGATGACCAAACTGTCAATTTGGTCAAATTACAAATCTATGTTGGTTCTCCTAATTAACTCAGGCGTTGTCAAGTTTGATTCTTATTTCTAAACTTTTATCCACCTACGATTTGTGAAACTGATTTCCCGGTGGTTACTATGACTGTCCTTGCTTGAGTAAGGAAGTCATGTACAGCATGCTCCCCATGTTCAGAGAAGCATAATTAAGAAAACTGGGTCACAAGACAGAGAAAGGCATCAGAATCACATACAGCAATTATTCTGAAGGAATATCTTAAAGAAGAGGAGCATGGTAACAAGCTGCTGAAACTTCTAGGTATGCTAGTATAATCTGTCAAACGGAAGCAAAAAAAAAACAGGAAAAACTGTTGTCATGTTTACTCCCATCGGAAGGAACTATAATATTCAACTCACAATGTACAAGCATCGCTTTTGAATTTACAATATAACAATAATCATCTTCAATATTATGCCTGGTTAACATCTTAAACCAGGAAAAAAGTCAATAGATGCATCTTATAATTACATTTTTTAAAAAAGATGCAGCTTTTATGTTATAAATGCAGAAGTACTCCTTATGGGGAGATGATAATGTAATGGTAATGTCAGCAGACTAGTAATCTAGAACCCCAGGCTAATGCATTCAAATCCTCCCAGGGCAGATAATGACATTTTAATTCAATAAAAAGCCAGTCTAATGGAGACCATGAAACATTGTTGATTGTAACCTGGTTCAGCAATGTCCTTCAGGGAATGAACTCTTTCATCCTTATCTCGGTCTGGCCTACTTGTGACTCCAGACACACAGCAATGTGTGTGATTCTTAATAGGCATGGGCAATAAATGCTGACCTATACAATGATGCCCACATCCCGTGAGTGAATTCAGAAACAAATAGCGGTGTGTTAGTGCATCCAGAGGTACAAATTCAACTGCCATCATGACAATTTAGTGATATAACTCTAGGAAATAAAGCAAGTATCAGTCATGATGAGCATGAAACTAACAGATTATTGGGAAAATAAATCCACCTGGTTTACTGTTTCTGTTTGGGGAAGTCTATCTGTTGTCTTTATCTGTACATGACTCCAGGCCTGCACCAGTGACTGCTTCTTAACTGATCTCTGGAATGATCCAACAAACCTCTCAGTGAATCCATAAAAGTGCAACTCCACCATCCTGCCAAGGTCATTAAATGCTAGCCTTTCCAGCAGCACTCATATCTCATGAATGAATTGTAAAAAAAAAATCAGCCAGTTGTTAATGGTTTGTTACATACACATTAATGGGCATTTTCTTTATGATCACATATGAAGAGGCTCAACTGAGACATGGAGAATGATCAGGGGGCTAACATTGGTGAGGCTGCGTTAGGTGAGGGAAAGACCCAGTGGTATAATCAGTGAACTGTTAATCCAGAGACCCAGGTAATATTTTGGGAACCTGGGTTGAATCCTGTCACAGTAAATGGTGGAATTTGAATTCAGTGAAAAAAAACAGGTATTACAAGTCTGATGATGACCACCAAACCATTGCCAATTGTCAGAAAAACCCATCTAGTTCACTAATGTCCTTTAGAGAAGGAAACTGCCATTCTTACCTCATCTAGCCTACATGTGACTCCAGACCCAAAGTGAGGCGGGCGACTCTCAATTGCCCTATGGGGCAATTAGGGATGGGCAATAAATGACAGAGATGCCCACATCCAAGAATGAATTTTAAAGAAAACCTCCCATTAAATGAAAAAATCATGTCTTATTATGGACTTCACTCTCTGACCTTGATCTATTTAACATCAGGGACACCCTGAAAAGATTATTTATGTCAACACTTGAGTTATAACAAAAATTATGTCTGCTCATAGTGATCAAATGACTTGGAGATTTCCCTGACATTTGTGAATATTTTCAAGCAGTGTTAACACTGAAGCCAATGTCATAAACAGCAGATGGGAACTTCACAAGTTTAGTTTGGGCGCTGTTATGATTCACAACTTCCTTCAGAAAATAACCTCAAGAGTTCACACCAAAATTGAAAACGAGTGGCTGACTCATGATATGTTGGATTAGGCAAAGCATCTGAATATGTCTGAGGAGCTGTCATGGTTATTTAATACTAAGTCCCACAATACATCAATATACATCCTAAGCAGTTGATTGATGCAAGACTGTAAATTGCCCCACACCAGTTCAACAGCACTCTATCCACTGAAACTAAAAACAGTACAGCTCTAATTTTCTGTTAATTAACACCTTGACAGTTAACAAGCAAGCATTACCAAATTTTCCTTTTGACATGGATTTCTTCACATCAAGTTTGAAAGTGTCAAAATGACTGTGCAACTTTCTTCCAATGAAGAAATCATCAGGTGTCCTGCAGGTTATTTAATGAACTTGGTAAGACCATGCCAAATGCAACTGATTTCTGTTCCAGTGTCAGAATCCACACGAAAGACCTAAAAGCAGCTCTCTCAGTTTTCCCACTTGACTATGGATGTAGAAGTAAGGAAGTAAAATGAAGAACACATTTTGATTGAGAAGAATTGCAACATTGGGCAAGATGATTCATTGTCATTGACAAGCTGAACCAAAACCTCATTGCATTAAAGAAAGTTCATTTTTAAGGACTCCAGTTGCTATACATGTACAAAGTCAAAAAGAGTGGTGCTGGAAAAGCACAGCATGTCAGGCATCATCCAAGAAACAGGACAGTCAACGTTTTGGGCATAAGCCCTTCATCAGGAATGTAGAGGGGGAAGGGGGCTGAGAGATAAATGGTTGGGGGGTTGGGGGGTCCTAGGTTAAGGCAGTGGGAAGGGACTCTTCTTAGCAGTCAGTCCACTGTGTGACTCAATGCTACACAGAGAGAACTCAGCTGGTTTGCTGCAATATCTGTTTCATAACTTGTGGTGCATTTTACTGTGTTAAATCTACAGTGTTAATTAAACCCTGATGCGTAATTGATTCCCAGTCCATTATCATCATCATGACATGGTGAAAAGTGACAGAAAACAATATGTTGATGAGCCATATTGTACTTGAACAGTCGGCAAGTTAATCTACAGGTAGAATCATGATTGACAGTCATAAATCATACTGAAGCCCATGAGACAACCTTTAATGTCTTTGTTATTGTGTCCAAGGGTGTTGAAAGCATAGCTTGCTAATAAGCAGACAAATCACTGTCTAGTTTAGCTCACTTGAGAATGGCAAGCGATCAGGATATGTGTCAGATTACCAGTAAACAATGGAAGGTCAAAATATATTGTCAGAATATCCATAAATTATCCTCGATTAAATTGTGCCACAGCAGAACTCCTAAAAGAGTGCAAAATATTTAAACAGTGTTCATAGCTATGGCTTCCAGATTCACTTTTGACTGATGCAAAAAATCATGTCCTTAGCAAGTAGGAACAAAGGTCTGCACAGCCTTAGCATGTCAGAATTAAAAACACAAAAGTGAAAATTTTCCCAAAGGTCTGACTGACATGCTGAGACTAATGGAGTACAGTGGTTCAAAAGGCAGCTCACCATTACCTTCTCAAAGGCAACTAGAGATGGGCAATAAATACTGGCCAGCCAACAATACCCACATCCCACAAAAAAAATCAAAATCACATTAAACTTGGGTATTCATTGAATAGAATATATATCATCTACAAAGCGATGTGCACCAACGCAAACAAACCAACACTCTCTTCCTGCTACAATACACACCATCTGTTATTTTGCCAGAGGCATAAACATAAAGTTATCAACAAACCAGAATTTTGTAATAAATAATTGCTTGGCACTACAGAACTTAAACATTGCAAAACACAGAGAAGAAGTTGCATATTTTCATCTTTCTTCCTTCAGAGTACAATGCAAGAAACAGAACTGAAAATAGAAACACTGTTTTCTATAACATGAGAAGATGGCACTAATTGGTTGGAGCATTATTGACGTTGGAATGTGTAAGAAGAGTTAACTGTCAATCTTAATGCTCAGACCAATCAGGCAGATTCTGATTGGTCGAAGTGTTGCCACTGCAGCAGAGATTGTCTGTTTCTGCGATCTCCATTTTTGAAAACGGTGCAAAGCATATGCAAATTTCTTTTGCCTATACAAAATGAATCATATGTATTTGCATGTGACAATATGAATGTCTTGTCATGGAGTCATAGAATAATACAGCATGGAAATGGACTCTTTGGTCCAACTCGTTCAAGCTAACCAGGTCTCCCAAACATAACTAGTCCCAATTGCCTGTGTTTGCCTCATGTCATGTCCTTCTAAATCTTACATATCCAAGTCCCTATCCAAATATCTTTAAAGTCTTGTAATTGTAACCACCTCCACCACTTTGCCAGCCTATTCCATACATGCAACACTCTCTGTGTGAAAAAAGTGCCCCGGATCCCTTTTTAATCTTTTCCCTCTCACCAGAAACCTATGCCATCTAGTTTTGGGCTCCCCAACTTTTGAACAAAGACCTTGGCCATTCACCTTATCTATAGAACATAGAAAAATACAGCACAGAACAGGCCCTTTGGCCCATGATGTTGTGCCGAGGTTTAATCCTAATGTAAAATATAGTAACTTAACCCACCCACCCCTCTATTCACTGCTATCCATGTGCATGACCAGCAGTCGCTTAAATGTCCCCAATTATTTCATTTCCACCACCTCAACTGGCAATGCTTTCCATGCATTCACAACTCTCTGCGCAAAGAACCTACCTCTGATGTCTCCTTTATACCTTCCTCCTAATATCTTCAACCTATGACTTCTCGTACCAGTCAATCTTGCCCTGGGGAAACGTCTCTGGCTATTTGGTCCTTTCATTATTTTGTACACCTCAATCAGGTCTCCTCTCTTCCTCCTTCTCTCCAGGGAGAAAAGTCCAAGCTTATTCAACCTTTCTTCATAAGGCAAGTCCTCCAGTCCGGGCAGCATCCTGGTAAACCTTCTTTGCACCCTCTCCAAAACTTCTGTATCTTTCCTATAGTAGGGCAACCAGAACTGGACACAATATCCCAAGTGTGGTCTCACCAGGGACTTGTAGAGCTGCAGCAAAACCTTGTGGCTCATAAATTCAATCCCCCTGTTAATGAAAGCCAAAACACCATATGCTTTCTGAACAACCCTATCCAGTTGGGTGGCAACTTTGAGGGATCTATGTACTTGCACCCCCAGATCCCTCTGTTCCTCCACACTGCCAAAATTTCTGTCTTTAATCCAATATTAAGCATTTGAGTTTGACCTTCCAAAATGCATCTCTTCACATTTATCCAGGTTGAACTCCATCTGCCATTTCTCAGCCCAGCTCTGCATCCTGTCTATGCCGCGCTGCAGCCTGCAGTAGCCCTCTATACTATCAACGACACCTCCAACCTTTGTGTCATCGGCAAATTTACTATCCCACCCCTAAACCTCCTCATCCAAGTCCATTTATAAAAACTACAAAGAGCAGACGCCCAAGAACAGAGACCCGCGGGACCCCACTCAACACTGACCTCCAGGTAGAATACTTTCCATCTATAACCACTCTTTGCCTTCTGTCAGCCAGCCAATTCTGAATCCAGAAAGCCAAATCTCCTTGTATCCCATACTTCCTAACTTTATGAATGAGCCTACCATGGCGAACCCTATCAAATGCCTTGCTGAGGTCCACATACACCACATCTACTGCTCAACTGTTGACGACCTGTCTTGACACCTCCTCAAATAACTCAGTAAGACTTGTGAGGCATGACCTGCCCCTCACAAAGCCATGCTGACTGCCTTTAATTACACTATGCTTTGCCAAATAGTCATAAATCCTATCCCTCAGAATTTTATCCAAAACTTTGCTGACCACAGACGCAAGACTGACTGATCTGTAATTGCCAGGGATTTCCCTATTAACCTTCTTGAAAAGAGGAACAACATTCGCCTCCTTCCAATTCTCCGGTACGATTCCTGTGGAGAGTGAGGAGGCAAATATCCTCGCCAGCGGCTTAGGGCTCATTGGTTAGCACTGCTGCCTCACAGCGCCAGGGTCCCAGGTTCGATTCCAGCCTCGGGCAACTGTCTGTGTAGAGTTTGCCCATTCTCTCCATGTCTGCGCGGGTTTCCTCTGGGTGCTCCGGTTTCCTCCCACAATCCAAAGATGTACAGGTCAGGTGAATTGGCCATGCTACATTGCCCATAGTGCTCGGTGCATTAGTCAGAAGGAAATGGGTCTGGATGGGTTACTGTTCGGGAGGTTGGTGTGGCTAGTTGGGCCGACCAGCCTGTTTCCACACTGTAGGGAATCGAATCTAATCTAAACCCCCTTTCTCATAATATTATAAACTTTTATAAGGTCACCCCTCAGCCTCCAACATTCCAGTGAAAAAAGTCCCAGCCTATTCAGTATCTCCAATATATAACTCAAACCCGTCTAACTCAAACTCTCCAATCTGGACAACATCTATGTCAATCTTTTCTGTGCCATTTCTAGTTAAACAACATTCTTCATATAGTAGGGTGACCAGAATTGTACTTAGTATTACAAGAGTGGCCTCACCAATGTCTTGTACTGCAACATGATGTCCCAATTCCTGTGCTTGGTGCTCTGACCAATGAAGTTAAGCATACCAAATGCCCTCTTCATCACCCTGCAGCTTTCAAGGAACTATTAACCCACACCCCGAGCTCTGTCTGTTCAACAACAAACTCCAAGGCTCTACCATTAATTGTGTAAGTTCTGCCTTGGTTTGCCTTACCAAAACTCAACATCTCGCATTTATCAAAATTAAACTCCATCTGCCACTTCTCAGCCCATTGGCTCTTGTGATCAAGATCTCTTTGTACTCTTAGATAAATTTCTTCACTGTCCACTATATCACCAATTTTGGTGCTATCTGTAAACTTACTAGCCATGCCTCCCATATTTTTATCAAGTTATTCATTTGTGAAGCAGGAGAAACATCCTTTCAGTCTGAGTGCAGCATGCTGTTTGAGGAGGATACCACTCAACAATTTACTGCATGGTACCAAGCATGAGACAGCTACCTGCATCCATTGCTCAAATGTTCAGGCATTTTCCCATTTCAGGTAATTTGAGGTTCAATGAGCATGACCCAAGGGGAAAAAAATGGATTATATTGCAAATCTTTCAGGAGTTATGAGTATCAGTATCATCACTGAAACTGAATTTAGCTGCTGAGTTACCAAGTTCATGATCACAGATTCAGACACCAACGGCTTCTCTGGATTGTCATGATATTGTGAAAATATCAAAAACTTCTTTGAGTGGTATATTGGTAAATAAGATAAACAAGCTTACTAATACCTTACTACTTGAAACAAAATTGGGATAGCTGTCTTTAAAAACGAGTCAAGGAGCAGCTTGACACAGTCATGCTCACCAAATCATACCTGAAGGCAATTTCCTAGACATTGCCATTAATATCTGTGTGTACATCCTGTCAACTAGAAGAATAGACATGCTATATTGTCAAAAGTGTTATGGACTAGACCAGACCACTAAAAACACTCTTTAGCAGGCAGCCCAGGTCATAACTTTGCAATTTGTTTCGGTTAGTGCCCAGTGAAAATTATCCGGAGTAAGTTAGCTATATTGACTACCAGGTTTTAAAACAGACAAGAATTATTCACAAAATTATACAATGAAACACAAAGAACAGAATAAATAACCCCTACAGAACTCAGTCTATCCAAACTAGACTTATTTATGCTATTCTGAATATACACAACAATTAGCAGGTTTTGAGAAGATTTGTAGCTCAGATTAAGGTTCTAGATGTAAGGATGCTCACTGAGCTGGAGCTTTGCTTTCAGACTTTTCATCACCATATTAGGTAACATCATCAGTGAGCCTCCGTTGAAGCACTGGTGGTATGGCCTGCTTTCTATTTATGTGTTTATGTTTCCTTGGGGTGGTGATGTCGTTTCCTGTTCTTTTTCTCAAGGAGTGGTAAATGGGATCCAAGTTAATGTGTTTGTTGGCAGAGTTCCAGCTGGAGTGCCATGCTTCTAGGAATTCTCACACATGTCTTTGGTTGGCTTGATAAGGATGGATGTGTTGTCCCAGTTGAAGATGTGTCCTTCCTCATCTGCATGTAAAGATACTAGTGAGAGTGGGTCGTGTCTTTTTGTGGCTAATTGATGTTCATGTATCCTGGTGGCCAGTGTTCTGCCTATTTGTCCAATGTAGTCCAAAACACTACAGATGAGGAAGGACACCACTTCGACTGGGACAACAAATCCATCCTCGGACAAGCCAAACAGAGACAAACGTTAGAATTTCTAGAAGCACGGCATTCCAGCTGGAACACTATCAACAAACATATTGACTTGGATCCCATTTACCACTCCCTGTGAAAAAGAACAGGAAATGACATCACTACAGGAAATGACATCACCAACCCAAGGAAGCCTAAACGCATAAATAAAAAGCAGGCTATACCACCAGTGCATCATAGGAGGCTCACTGATGATGTTACCTAGTATGGTGATGAAACTTCTGAAAACGAACCTTCCAGCTCAGCGAGCAAACTTACATCCAGTATAAACAACAGTCCCAATCAGCAAACCTCCTTTAAAAACAGTAAAAATGAAACAAATCCTTACACGCTGCAGTTAGAAGGGCCCGAAGGAGAGAGAGTTTTTGCAGCTGTTCACACTGTCCCCTGCTAAACTTCTAACTTAACTTTTGCTTCCAAAGCTGACCACTCCCCTTTCATTACAAAGGTCACCTCTAAAACATGACTACTTTGGCCTGAAGTCTCATCTGTTTACATATAAACAAAAGTCCTTTCAATATCCTTTTACTTCTAGGTACCAAACTAGTCACCTTGGAGCCAGGAATTGTTTCTGACCCCTCTGAAAAAGACAACCAAGGTCACAGTTTCCTTGATAAAAGGAACAGCTTTTCGAAAAAAGGAACCAGCTTAGTGACAAAAGGCACAAGTGTTGTAGCACAGTGGCACAGTGGCAGGTAGGCATTGCCAATGGGAGTCAACATTGACCCTCAACCCTTTGATGTTTAGTGGTGCCATATCAGTGTGTAGAACAGGTATGACCATTCAACCCTGTCAAATGCCTTCTCCGTGTCCAACGAGACTATTATTCCCAGTATTCTTTCCTGATGACAGACTTGAATCACATTCAAAACCCTTCTAATATTATTAGATAATCTACGGCCCTTGATAAACCCCATCTAGTCCTCTTTTATGATATATGGCAATACCCTCTACAGCCTCAATGCTAATGTTTTAGAAGGAATTTTAAAATCTACATTTAGCAAAGATATTGGTCTGTATGATGCGCAATCTTCTGGGTCCTTTCCTTTTTTGAGAATGTGAGAGATATTTGCTTCTCTGAACGAAGGCGGAAAGCAGCCCTGACTATATGAGTAGTTGTACATGTCCATTAGTTGACCAGCTAATACTCCTGTAAACTCTTTGTAGAATTCAACCAGAAATCCATCAGAGTGGTAGGTACTTTACCACTCTGAAGCTGCCTAATTGTGTCAAATACTTCCTGGGTTGTTAGGGGAGCATTCAGGACCGACACCTGTTCTGGGGTTAAGTCCGGAAAGGCCAGGCTTTTAAAAAAGGACTCCATCTTCCTGGCTCTATCTTCACAATCCTGCGATTCATACAAAACAGAGTAAAACTTTCTGAAGATTGTATTGATCCTTTTATGATCGTGAGTCAGAGTACCAGCACTTTCCCTGATGGACGTGATAGCTTGAGGGTCCTTTTTTTCCCTTGCAAGAAAAGTTAGCTATCTACCAGCCTTATCGTCAAATCTTTGCTTTGCAAATAATATTTCCTTCTTTGCCATTTGGGTCAGCGTGGTATTCGGCGCTGTCCTAAGGGCCATAATTCTTTGTGATTTAGCAACAGAGGGCCTAACAACGTACACTGTCTCAGCTGCCTTTAAGCGAGCATCGAGTAGACATTGATGTTCTCCCTTTAGTTTTTTCTGGGTCGCCGAGTATGAAATGATCACACCCCGCGCACAAGCCTTTAATGGTCTCCCACATCATTGACGGGTTACTAGCCGTACCTGAATTAATTTCCCAAAAGTTTTGAATTCTTGAGAGAAATGTTTTATGAATTTACTATCCTCCATTAAGAAAGAAACCATACGCCAATGTCGGGGGAACCATCTCATTGTTCTGAGTTTTGATTTCCATATACACTGCACTGTGATCAGAAATTATTATATTACCCATTTTGCAGGATAATATAGAATTCAAAAAGGTTGAGAGGGCAAAAATCATATCAATTCTAGTGTGACACTTATGTGGATTAGAATGAAAAGAGAAATCTCTGCCTTGCGGGTGGGGGCACCTCCACACATTTACTCATCCTAGCTCTTTATTCAAATCCACCAATTGCCTGATTCTGGGGGATATACCCGCAGTACCCTTGGGTATCCTGTCTATCTCCGGGTCCATAATACAATTAAAATCTCCCCCTATAATTGTGTGATGAACCCCAAGAGCCATCAGTTTGGAGAAAGCTTCCATAATAAGTTTGAAAGGATGCGCCGGGGGGCAATAAAGATTCAAAATCCCATATTCCTCTCCATTTATAAGGGTTTTAATCAGTATGTACCATCCAGATTCATCTTTTATCTGACTTAAGATTTTGAAAGGGAGATTCTTCCGAATGAGAATGACTACTCCCCTACTTTTTGAACTGAGAGATGAAAAGAAGGCCTGATCAAATCCACCCTGTTGTAATTTCAAGTGCTCATTATTCAGTAAGTGTGTCTCCTGTAAGAGAGCTATATCAACCCTTTCTTTTTTGAGGTTTGATAGTATTTTCTTCCTTTTGATTGGCAGATTACACCCCTTGACATTCTAGGTGCACCATTTAATCGAATGACTAACCATAATCGTCCAGGCAAGTCCGAGACCCCCCAAGAGGAAGAACCCCATCCAAAACACCCCGAGCATAGACCATAGAAAATTCACAAAAATAGAGATTCTTTAATACACTCACACCAATATAGTAAAAAACAATTTCTAAATTTAAAAAAAACATATTTAAAAGGAGATTTTCCCCCTTGCTTCCAGGGGACATCACTTCCTATCCAAAAACCCATCGTATCCTCTCCCAACCAATGTCCCACCCTCGACCCAGGCACCCCAAAATAAAATAGAAAAATTCAAGTTTACTATAAAGCTAAAGTTAACGGTGAGTACCCTGCCCTCCCCCACCCACACCACATCTAGATGCATTTAGTAATGTTAATACCATGTATAAACATATAAAATTGTAAAGTTACAGTCTCAGCAGGTAATAATTAAGTATAATAACACAAAAAAAGAGGAAAAAACCCCGCTCTAAAAGAAAGAAATAAGGTAGGACAAGGCAAATGCCCATCTCACCTGAATCAACTAAACCGTCCAGCCTATATAAAAAAAAAGAAAATTGCATAGTGGAGAACAAATAAGCCCCCCTCCTCTCCCTACCCCCCGGAGATGATATTAAACAATAAGGGAAATAAGGGGGATAAAAAAGGGTAAACTGGAGGGGGGGGGGGCACGGATAGTGGTGCAGAACAGCATCATTAACCACATGGATTAATTCTTACAATCTATTTAAGAGAGTCCAAAAATTCCTTGGCCTTCTCCGGTGATCCAAAGTTATAGATGAAACCTTCGTCGTTATAATGTAGCGTCGCTGGGTAGCGCAGAGAGTACTGAATGTTTAAATCCCTTAGACGCTTCTTCGTTTCATCAAACACCCTCCTCTTGCAGACCAAAGCTGGGGAAAAACACAAACAGCATAATGCTAGATCCCTTATATGTCATGGCCTGGGGATCTTTCCTGATGGTTCTGGAGGTTTCCAAGAGCATTTGCTTCTCCCTGTAACACTGAAGCCGGAACAGGACCAGGCATCCTCAAGGTCGTTGATGTGATCTTCTAATGCCCGGACTGCTGTTCCAGAGTCCGGACCCAACCCATGGCCGGTTCTGCAGCAGCCTCGAAGGTCGCGGCCTTTAGCTCTGCCCCTCCAACTCAATGTTCGATTTTTTTCAATACCTTGGTCGTGCTTTTGCAGCGCGACTAATAGCGATTCCCACCTGCTCCTGGACTCCTCTATGAAGACACCGATCTTCTCTTCCAGCTTGGTAATTACTGCAACAAGGCTCCCCACCGTAGGTAAGTCCCCCCAGGGTGGCTGCGGACGCCTCTGCTGCTGCTGGGGAGGGTGGGGGAGGAGTTCCTACCTGCTGAGAGCTGAGGGCATTCTTTCCCTTGGTCATTTTAACAAAGCACCAAACTACTCAAGTTTGATGCAAAATGACTAACTGTATTGAATAAAAGTTATTTTGAATGGTTTGGCAGGTTTGGTGGAGGCGGGCAGCCCACTTTGCCTGAGTCTTGGGCAGAGCACTACAGATTCAGACTTGCTGGGTCGCCGCCATCTTGGATCTCCAAGCAAGGGGAGGGCTGGACTTTCCAGATTTTAGGAATTATCAGCTGAGTTCCCTATTAAGCCACATAGCCTATTGGGTCTCGCCTGACCCACAATCAATCTGGCTGGACATTGAGGCTTTTCAAGTAAAGTGTCCTCTTATTAACTTCTTATTGTTCGATAAGATGAAAGTCATTATGGACCATTGTAAAAACCCTATAGTATTAAACATAATTAAAGCCTGGAAGATAATGTGGCAAAACGAGGGTAATTCACATAAAACCTCCTCTTATACTCCTATAGTGGGGGCATGGGGTTTTCAACTGGGGCTCACAGATGCCACATTTAAATCCTGGAGGTCCAGGAGTATCTCCTGTTTAGGGGATCTGTTTGATGAGGGGGTCTTGATGTCTTTTGAACAGCTGCACCAGAATTTGGATGACCTAATGGAGACATCTTTCGATACTTCCAAATTCAAGATTACATACAGAAGAAGACTACGTTAGTAGATAGCCTTTATAAATCAGACAGAGAACATAGAGTGTTGTGGCCAATGGGTTTACCCTCGGTCAGCATTCAATCATTTATTACATAATGAAGTGTCGGAAGACATGGAACGTTTTCTTAGAATATGGGATCAGGAATTGGGGTTGGAAATATCCACAGAAATGTGGGATGACATCTGGGAAAATGTCAGAAAAATCTCCATCTGTAATAGAACCCAGGCCATTCAGTTAAAGATACTCCATAGGACTCTTATAACACCGGAACGATTGGCAAAATTTAGGGCAGGAGCATCTCCAATGTGTCCCAAATGTAAAATAGAGGTGGGCACTCTCACACACTGCTTATGGACATGTCATAAGATCCGCAAATACTGGGTCAGAGTAGCAAATCCTGACAGAAATCTTGGGAACAGAAATTAGAGGAGATCCAGTATCTCTTCTCCTGAGCTTTTCGAGCTTGCCTTCTCTGGATGTACACGGGAGGAAATTATTTTCCATTCTCTCCTTTTGTGCAAGGAAAAATATCTTAGTAAACTGGGTAGCTGAGGATCCTCCAGGACTTACGAATTGGCACAGGTTAATCATGGAATGTATTCCCCTTGACTTCATTACAAATATGGTACACCAAAAAACTGAATTATTCTATAAAATATGGCAGACCTTCCTGAATTATATGGATACAGATTTTTTGGCCATTTTGTCAAGGGTTTTCATCGAGTTGTGATAGCGGTTCTGGCTGGTCTGGGGGCCCTTGGGGGAGGAATCCTGCATGAATACGGGTTTTATCATGACTTGATGTTAATTTGTTCTGAGTATGTACTTTATATTTAATTACTATGTTATCCTTTTTTTGTCTTGAGTAATGTAAGATATTTTATTATACGCTCTGGTTAGTTATAGGTTGGATTAGTAGTTAGTTGAGTTTTGTTTTCTCTTTTTTTTCTCTTCATCTCTTCGTTTTTGTTTGATAGGTTTTGGTTATTATTTATTTAATATTTAATTGTATAGTAATGTTTGTATTTGTGTTTTTTATTTTGTAAGTTTGTAAAAACATGTTAAATTTTCAATAAAAATATCTATTAGAAATATATGTTCAGAGAACTCCATCTGTTTACCATCTTCTGCCCTTCCTCTTTTATGTTGAACTCCACTTGGAAGAAAATCTGAGAGCAGCAGGGGCATGGGATATGTAATGTTTGGAGGACTTTATTGTCCATCAACAAGGATAGCTTAAAGTTTCATCTGCTGACTGAGTGGGGAATGCAGGATGTATTGGCTAAACTGGATTGTGACTTGTGGTGAAAGAACTACAAAAATGGAAGATTCTCTTTGAGTGGCACAGTGGCTCTGTGGTTAATACTGCTGCCTCACAGCGCCAGGGACTGGGATTCAATCCCAGCCTCAGGCGACTGTGTGGAGCTTGCACGGTCTCCCCTTGTCTGCATGGGTTTCCTCTGGGTGCTTCGGTTTCCTTCCACAATTCAAAGATGTGCGGGTTAGGTGGATTGGCTGTGCTAAATTGCCCATAGCATTCAGAGATGTGCAAGTCAGGTGCATTAGTCAGGGGAAATGTATAGGGTAGGGGAATGGGTCTGGGTGGGATAGCCTTTGAAGGGTCGGTGTGATCTTGTTTGGCCAAATGGACTGTTGCCACACTGTAGGGATTCTATGACCTTATCCTCACCTATCTATGTGTCACAAATATATTTGTATTGGTTAGAAAGAACAGATATTGCACAGATAAAGTCTTCACAAATCACAGGTCATTCTGTTGAAGAGGAGACTACTATCTTCCTTTCACACTTTACATCAATTTAAATATCTTTTTCTCCCTTCTCTTCCATTAACAAGCCCTTTGTCTTTTGCACCAAAACAGTACACCTTTTGTTTCTCCTCTGCCTCAGTTAAACATACACAAAAGAAGCTATTCTCTAACTCCTTTCTGTTCTCATACCAAACTCACAATGTTAACGCAGTTTCTCTCTCCATGGATGCTGCCGGATCTGCTGAGTATCTTCAGCATTTTCTGAGTTAGTTCCAGATTTGCAGCATCCACAGTAATTTGCTTTGACCCATCATGTTGTATTGCATTGCTACCATTCTAAACATAATTAATTCAAAACAAGAGCAAGGAGCTCTACCAAGCACACTTACACATGATATTTCACCTTGGGAAGCTACAATACAAGACTACTTGTGGAGAGCAGTGAAAGTAGCTCATGATAGGCAGAGCTAAATGATCTCTCAACTAATGGATCAGATCAAAGTTCTGAAATCCTGCAGTTGTGAATTATGAGTGATACTGATAGAAACTGATAAATGAGCCTATTATATTAGTGCAGAAACGCTGAGTAGATAATTCCTCTTGACTTTCTCCTGACATCTTCATCATGACAGCTGACAGTCTTCAACTAAGTTGATTTGATGTCAAGAGATAGCCAACAACACTGGAAACAGCAAAGATTATGGACCCTGAAAAAATCCTAATAACAGTACTGAAGATTTGCTGCTGAACTAGGCACATACCTGGTCAAGTATTTCCAGCATATCTGCAATCTGACCTCTTTCTAAGTATGGCATCTGCTCTCCATTGAAAGAAAATGACACATCAAATTTAACCAATTACCATCCCATCAATATAGTAATGTCATTGGCAAAGTAATACAAGTTGTTATTAGTAGTGCGATCATCGACCACTTATGCATTGTCAATGACACACCACTTCTAATTTCATTACAGCCTTGATCCAAATATGAATAAAAAGGATGCACTCAAGAGAATGGTTAGTTTTGAATTGAATTGAACTGAGTTGAATTTATTGTCACGTATACCGAGGCACAGTTAAAAGCTTTGTCGTGTGAGCAATACAAACAGGTCACATAATTAAATAGCATAGAGAAGTAAATAATAGGTAAACAGTGGCAAACACAAAAACACAGGTATAGGCAAATGCTAAGAGTTTGTGAGTTCATTCAGTATTCTAACAACAGTAGGGTAGAAACTGTTGTGAAACCGGCTGGTAGGTGTGTTCAGGCTTCTGTACCTTCTCCCTGATAGTAGAGGTTGTAGAAAAACATTGCCAGGGTGGGATGGATCTTTGAGAATGCTGGTGGCCTTTCCTTGACAGCGGGCCTGGGAGATGGATTCTATAGATGGGAGGTTGGACTCTGTGATTGTCCGGGCTGAGTTCACCACTCTCTGTAACCGTCTCTGATCTTGAATGGTACAGATGCCTTACCAGGTTGTGATACATCCAGACAGAATGCTCTCGATGGTGCACCTATAAAAGTTGGTAAGGGTATTCACCATCATGCCAAATTTCCTCGGCTGCCTGAGGAAGAAGAGACGTTGTTGGTGTAACCAGTGCATCCACATGAAGAGTCCAAGAAAGCTTGTTGTTGATGACCACTCCCAGAAGCGTAACACTTTCCACTCATTCCACCTCTGTGCTGTTAATGTATAGGTGGGTATGAGTAACATCCCATCAAAAGTTAATAATGAGTTCCTTGGTTTTGCTGGCATTAAGAGCTAGGTTGTTCTCAGTGCACCATTTTTCCAGGTCTTCCACCTCCTGTCTGTAGTCTATTTCATCATCATCTGAATTCGACTGACTGTGATGGTGTCATTAGTGAACTTATAAATGGCATTAGTCTGGTATTTGGCAACGCAGTCATGGGTATACAGTGAGTACAGTTGGGGGCTGAATTTGCGCTCCTGAGGGGCTCCAGTGTGGAGTATTAGTGAGGATGAAATATCATTCCAATCTTCACTGATGGTGGCCTGTAGGTCAGGAAACTGAGGATCCAGTTGCAGAGAGTGGGGCTTAGTCCGAGATCACTAAGTTTAGTAATCAGCCTCAAGGGGCTAATAGTGTTGAAGGCTTAATTGCAGTCAATGAGTAAGATTCTTTTGTAGCTGTTCTTGGTGTCAAGATGTTCTAGGGGGGAGTGAAGGGCAAGTGATATGGCATCTGACGTGGATCTGTTGGTGCGATAGGCAAGTTGGAGTGGGTCAGGAGCAGTGGGGAGGCTGGAGTTGATTAATGCTGTGACCAGCCTTTCAAAGCACTTTATGACGACTGAGGTTAGGGCCACTGGGCTGTAGTCATTAAGACATGAGCCTTCTTAGGCACAGGGATGATGTTCACCCTCTTGATACAGGCAGGGACAGTGGCCTGCTGCAGGGAGAGGTTGAGGATGTCCAAGAAGACGTCTGCCAGTTGATCTACACATGCACTGAGTGAATGGCCTGTTACGTCATCTGGTCCCATCACTTTCCTTGGCTTCACACAAGGATCTGACATCTGATTTTGACATCAAGACAGCATTTGGTTGAGTATGGCTTCAAATGTTCTTAGTAAAATTGAAATTACTTGGAATCAAAGGAAAATTATTAATAGGTTGAACTAAGACCGAGAATAGTGGAAGAGAGTTGTCGGATATTTTTTAGTTGTTTTATCAATGACCTTTCCTCCAGCATTGGGTCAGAACATGGGGCGTTTACTGATTTTTCATTACATAGAATAAAGGCCAGTACAGCACAGGAACAGGCCCTTTAGCCCACCATGCCTGTGACAACCATGGTGCCATATTAAACTAATCCCATCTTCCATATAACCTGGCATGTTATCTGTCTCCCTCTACTCTGTTCAGGTGTCTATCGAAATGTCTCTTAAAAATTACAGTTATATCTGCTTTTACCACCTCCCTTGCAACATGCCACAGGCTCCTACTATCCTCGATATAGAAAACCTATCTCGCACATCTTCTTTAAACTTCCACTTCTCACCTTAAGCCTCTGTCCCCAAGTACTTGGAATCCTTTTCCCACTCTGGAAAAAGGATTCCAAGTATCCACCCTGTGTATGTCTCTCATAATCTTATATATTTCTATCAGAGTGCCCCTCAGGCTTTGACAGTCTCGCAAAAACCATCCGAATTTCTCCAACATTTCACTCTAGCTAATGCACTCCAATCCAGGCCGCATTTTGCTCAACTTCTTTTGCACCCTCTCCAAAGCATCCACATCCTTCCTGTATTGTGACTGGAGCTGCACACAGTGCTCCAAATGATGCCTAACTAAAGTTTTATTCAGCTGCAACATAACCTGCCTACTCCTACACTCAATGCCTTGACCAATGAAGGCAAGCATGTCATATGCCTTTCGTACCATTTTATCCATTTGTATTGTTACTTTCAGGGAACTGTGGACTTGCACTCCAAGATCCCTCTGTATTTCAGTGTTTCTCAGGATCCTGCCATTTACTGTGTACTCTTGTATTTAAACTCCCAAAATGCATCACCTGACACTTGTCCAGATTAAACTCCATCTGCCATTTCTCTGTCCAATTTCCAATGATCTATGTCCTGCTGTATCCTTTAATAACTCCACCAATTTTAATGTTGTTTGTAAATTTGATAATCAGAACACCTACATAGCAATATATAAAACAAACGACAGAGGTCCCAGCACTGATCCTTGAAGAACACCACTGATCACAGGCCTTCAGTCAGAAAAACACCCCACAACTATCTTCTGTGTTCTATGACCAAGCCAATTTTGTATCCAACTTACCAACTCACCATGGATTCCATGTGACTTAGTCTTTTAATCCAGCCTACTATACATCCACTGCTCTACCCTCATCATTCATCTTTGTCACTTCCTCAAAAAACCCAATCAAATTTGTGAGATAAGACTTCCCAGCAAAAAAGCCCTACTGATTATCCCTAATAAGACCATTATTTTCCAAATGTGAGTAAGCCCTGTCCATAAAAATCTTCTATCATAATTTCTCTACCACTGATGCAAGACTCTCTAGCCTATAATTTCCTGAATTATCCCTTTTGCCCTTTGTGAACAAAGGAACAATATTAGCTATTCTCCAGTTTTCTGGAACCTTGTCTGTGGCTAAAGGATACAAAGATCTCTGTCAAGGACCCAGCTATCTCCTCCCTTGCCTCCGTCAATAACCTGGGATAGGTCCCATCAGGCTTGGGATTTAGCTACCTTAATGGTTTCAAAACACCCAACAGCTCCTCCATTTTAATAGCAACATGCCCCAGAATATCAGCATACCTTTCTCTAAACTTACTATTGTTCAGTACTATTTAATTGAGATTCCCTGAATCTCAATCCAATCATATGCAACTACAGCAAGATGTGCATAACTTTCAGACTTATACTGATTAGTAACATTAATGTTAGACAATTGCCAATTTTTAGCCACGGCCAGGGACAGAAATCCCAGGTCAAGTTGTTACACCTGACCTGAGACTCTGGCCCACTCCTAACCCCTGAGTCAAGCACAGTGGCCCCATACACTCAAACTGAGCAGAGCAGGCCCCTACAGTGCCTGACCCCAATTATTGGGCCCTTGCATAATCCTCTATGTCAGGCTCTGTCTCCAGCAAGACAGAGTCTAATCTCCCTTGAGATTCAACGGCATTGTCATTGCTTAATACCCCACTTTCAACTGCCTGGAGGTTGCTGATGATGAGAAATTCAACTGGACAAACTGTTTATATACTGTGGCTCAACAATAGGTTAGAAGTCTGGGATGCTGCCTGAACTGCTGTGCTCTTCCAGCACTACTATTCCAGAAATAGGTTAGATGTGATGACTGACCAACTTTCAGGCTTCCCAAACCCCTTCTGCATTCTTCAACGCACAACTGAGAATTATAGTAGAATCCCCTCCATTTGCACTGCACCTTCACCAACATTCAAGATGTTCATAACCTTGCAGAACAAAGAATCTAACTGGAATGCATCTATCCATTATCCTGAATATTATCTCCCTCCACCCTCGGTCCATAGCAGCATCAGAATGTGCAATGTACAAAATATAGCAACTCACCAAACCTTTATTGATACCACTTTGCAAACAAGTAAGTTCTCGCACCAAGAAAGACAAAGACAGAAGATGCATGGAAGCACATACACCTGCAAGTCCTCCATCAAGACACACACCATCCCAACTATATCCCTGGCCCTTCATTGTGGCTGAAGAAAACCCTGGAGCTCTCTCACCACAGCACTGTGGATGTCCCCAGGTTACATCTGTTCATGAAGATGATTCATCACAACCTTTTCAAGGGACATTTAGAGATAACCAATGAGTGCTAGACTATCAGTGATGCTGATGGCCCAAAAAAACATTTAAAAAAAGCAGGTTGAGCAGCTATTCACTTGAACCTATTGATCTATAATGCACTAGCGAACCTGGCAGTTCTCTCTACCCTGACTGCTATTTCAAGAGCTTTGGTAGACAATATTGATGTCAGCAGTTTTCTCAGTATTGACATTTCCCTCAAACTGCATTGTTGAAAAATCCAGGCTCATATCTGAACAGGTTCTTTCAGTAATAGAGATATTTCTCTTCATCATTACTTTGTCTGCTCTGTTTAAACGAGAACTTTACCACAGGAGAAAGTGATTTCCTCCTCAGATGTTCTTTGATCACATTGGAATTAAATCCCCATATACTTTGTTTTTGTGCAGGAGTCTTTAACTTACATGTGATTCTGCTGTGTTCAGTGTATCCACAGGCAGTCATTAAAAATTCCTAGCAATGCCTTAAGCAGTTCTTTAAATTGTCATCATATTGATTATTCATAGGCATTTTTGCAAGGTGGCAGACTTGTCACAGCTACATTTACACCTGTCTGTATGTTTGTGAGTCTAATCATCCAATCAACAATGGATAAATTATGTGACTGTCCAGAGGTGAAATGTTTCTAGATATACAAACCAGCTGTGATTTATTTACTTCCATAATCCCTGGAAACACCTATTAGAAAAATGAGTTGTCAACAGAATTTTTCGGGTAACATAACTACAGCAGGAAATTTTGGAAAATCAGGAGACAGAAGCAATTCCCATTATTGAGACTATAAAGTCCAACTAAGTCTGGATATCAAGGTGAGATTCTTGCAAGTGAGGAGCAAGATGCCTATTAATGGGGATTATTGCTCATTATTATCCTCATTATTACTTAAACCTAACTCATTAATATGAAGTCCCCCTCTACCATCATGTATATAATTCTCTGTGGATTAACCATGGTAAAGGCGGGGTTACGGGGATAGAGTGGGATGTTCTTTGGAGGGTCGGTGCAGACTCGATGGACCAAATAGCCTCTTTCTGCACTATAGGGATTCTTTGGCTTTATGGTTAAAATATTGGTCAGTTCATCACCTGTCTTTCTCTTTCTGTTCTGAAGAAGGGTCACTGCAACAGAAACATTAACTTTGCTTTCACTCCACAGATGATGCCAGACTTGCTGAGGTTTTCCAGCCATTTCTGCTTTTGTTGTTGATTTTCAGCATCTTCAGTTCTTTGTTTTTATGACTGTTGGTGTCCTTTTTTTGAGCTGTTTTCGATTGGAATGACAGAAAGGAAGGGACTGGGTGTGTTGGTAAGTGCGTGATACAGCTGTTTGTGCTGAAAGATGTGGAGGGAAAGTTGGTAAGATGTTCTGAACGAGTAGGCAGTACAGACAGTATGCCAGGTTTGGGGGTTGGGACTGCTGCCATAGAATGAGGGAAGATGTTGTATGCAATACAGAGAGTTGTAGAGCATGAGAATCAGTGAGAGGTTCTTGCAGATGCAAAGGCAGAGTGAGTGAGATGTATCAGAGGGGGGATTGTGGCACTTACCTTGACCTTCAACTAACACTGTTGGGCATTTCTCCAGATGACTGAGACTACTGACTCCTGAGGGTAGCAACCTTAGATCAAGCTGGTGGGCTCTGGTGTCTTGACATGCTCTGCCAGTCTTGGGGGATGAGGACTACTCTCCTCTGTACCACACTTTCCACCAATTACTCCAGAACACTATCTGCAAAGCAAGACTCCAATTCCCCTTTGTCTTTCATGCCTGGAGAAATTGGGTCCAATTGTGTCCAGACTGCCTGTGTTTGTCCAAATGTACAACAGCCTTTTGTACATGGTTCTGAAACAAGGGATCCCAACATATCCCAACAGCTGTAAATACATCCGGCTTGGTGAATGGGAGAATTGGGTTGGAGGGGCGCCACTGGGACATGGTGCATCATCAATGAGTTGGCGACAATCGTATAAGAGAACCCACTCAGCCTCATGGAGAGAATTGCATTAAAAATAACATCAAGATGATTTCCTGTAAGATCCAGCCCAATATCTACATTAGGATATAGTGGCACTAGCTTAAATCAACTATAAGGGCTTATGCCCGAAACATCGATTCTCCTGCTCCTTGGATGCTGCCTGACCTGCTGCGCTTTTCCAGCAACACATTTTTCAGCACTAGCTTACATGACAAGTTGTTATTCACAATATATTTGGGCGCTTGCACTCTTCTTGTAAGTTAACACCTAACATGCAATGCAAGGAGTATACGAAATAAGGTAGGTGAACTTGCAGCGTGGGTTGGGACCTGGGATTTCAATGTTGTGGCTATTATGGAGACATGGGTAGAACAGGGACAGGATTGGCTGTTGCAGGTTCCAGGGTTTAAATGTTTTAGTAGGGTCAGAGATGGGGGTAAAAGAGGGGGAGGTGTGGCATTGCTTGTCAAAGATAGTATTACAGCGGTGGAAAGGACAATGGATGAAGACTCGCCATCTGAGGTAGTTTTGGCTGAGGTTAGGAATAGGAAAGGTGAGCTCACCCTGTTAGGAGTCTTTTACAGGCCTCCTAATAGTCCTAGAAACGTAGAAGAAAGGATTGCGAGGATGATTCAAGACAAGAGTGAAAGTAATAAGATGGTTGTTATGGGGGCTTTAACTTTCCTGATATTGATTGGGAAAGCTATAGCTCAAGTTCGTTAGATGAGTCAGTGTTTGTCCAATGTGTGCAGGAGGGTTTCCTGAAACAATATGTAGATAGGCCAACAAGAGGTGAGGCCATACTGGATTTGGTTCTGGGTAACGAACCAGGCCAGGTGTTAGAATTAGAGGTACGTGAGCACTTTGGGGATAGTGACCATAATTCGGTGATTTTTACACCCGTGATGGAGAGGGATAAGTGTGTACTACAGGGCAAGAGTTATAGCTGGGGACAGGGAAATTATGATGCGGTGAGGCATGACTTAGGATGTGTGGCTTGGAAAAGTAGACTCCAAGGCAAGAGTGTAAACGATATGTGGAGCTTGTTCAAGGAGCAACTATTGAGTGTCCTTCATAATTATGTACCTGTCAGGCAGGGAGGAAAGGGTCGTGCGAGGGAGCCGTGGTCTAATAAGGAATTGGAATCCCTTGTTAAATGGAAGAGGGCGGCCTACCTCAAGATGAGACGTGAAGGTCCAATTGGGGCGATTGAGAGTTATAGGGTAGCCAGGAAGGACCTGAAGAGAGAGCTAAAAGCAGCAAGGAGGGGACACGAAAGGTCCTTAGTAGATAGGATTAGGGAAAACCCTAAGGCTTTCTATAGGTATGTCAGGAATAAAAGAATGACTAGGGTAGGAATAGGTCCAGTCAAGGATAGTAGGGGGAAGTTGCGTGTGGAGGCGGAAGAGATTGGGGAGACACTGAATGAATACTTTTCTTCAGTATTCACTCAGGAACAGGGCATTGTTGTCGATGAGAATACTGAGGCACAAATAAGTAGAATGGATGGCTTTGAGGTATGTAGAGAAGAGGTGTTGGAAATCCTGGAAAAGGTGAAAATAGATAAGTCCCCTGGGCCTGATGGCATTTATCCTAGGATTCTCTGGGAAGCAAGGGAGGAGATTGCAGAGCCATTGGCCTTAATTTTTATGTCCTCTTTCTCTACAGGAGTAGTGCCAGAAGACTGGAGGATAGCAAATGTGGTTCCCTTGTTCAAAAAGGGGAGTAGGGATAGCCCTAGTAACTATAGGCCGGTGAGTCTCACTTCTGTCGTGGGCAAAGTCTTAGAGAGAATTGTAAGGGATAGGATTTATGCACATCTAGATAGGAATAATGTGAACAAGGATAGTCAGCATGGCTTTGTGAAGGGCAGGTCGTGCCTCACAAACCTTATTGAATTCTTTGAAAAGGTGACCAAACAGGTGGATGAGGATAAAGCAGTTGATGTGGTGTAAATGGATTTCAGTAAGGCATTTCTTAGCGGACCTGTGGTATTCCAGTATCAGGTACATCTTTTGCAGAGGAAGATTAGAGAATGCCAGCAAAATTAATCTCCCCCGTTGTTAATGTTCCAATGTCGATAGATTTTCTGTATTACGAGGAAACAATGATGTCAGCATTAAACATTCCAATAGGTGCTGCATTTGGCAGCCTTTGAACATATGCTGTGCCATCCAATAAATTTCAACAAGTCAACTGTTTCTGTAAAAGAGTTCCAGTGTTTCAGGTTTTAAGATAGCTCACCATTGTGACTGTCATTATGACTGCATAATAATTGCACTACACAAGTAGTAGCTAAGTTATCCGGAAAACAAAAATAAATAATAGGTATCATTGTTTAGTTCATTCTGATATTCTATTGGTTTCTCTTCTTTTAAATCCTCTTATTTTAACAGCATTCACCTCTTTAAAGCCTTTGGTACAGACAACATTCAAAGCTAAACTAATGCCTTCATTGTTCTCTGAGCAAGATAGCAGAAAAAGCCTGTTGTCAGATATATAGCATCCTTTGTACCTCTAGTCTCTAACTCATTTATGCCTCATCCTTTATTGACCCTTTCTATGTCATTATTTTTTCTATGGTCAATCCTCACTACTGAATGTTCCTCTCACGTTTCTCTTAAATTACAAATATCCAATCTGATATGCTTTTCATTCCACCTGCACCTACTCATTACTGAAAACAAGACTGTCTCCCACACATACTCACTTCTTAGGATTTCAAAACTAGAATTCTTCAGCTGGGTCAGTCTCTCTGTCCTCTTGTAACCCACAGTCTTTAAAGTTTAAGTAATGGTATTACTAATTCCTGATTTATCTCATCCTCCTCTTACACTTTTGAACCTTGCCAATCTTAAAATGTGGTTTACCTCGAAGTAGCTGTTATAGATGTTATAGATGTTGCCTGGTATAGATGTTTTACCAGGATGTTGCCTGGTATGGTAGAAAGATCGTATTAGGAAAGGCTGAGGCACTTGGGGTTGTTTTCATTGGAGAAAAGAAGGTTTAGGGGTGACTTGATTGAGGTGTACAAGATGATTAGGGGTTTAGATAGGGTTGACCATGAGAACCTTTTTCCACGTATGGAGTCAGCTATTACGAGGGAGCATAGCTTTAAATTAAGGGGTGGTAGGTATAGGACAGATGTTAGGGATAGATTCTTTACTCAGCGAGTCGTGAGTTCATGGAATGCCCTGCCAGTAGCAGTGGTGGACTCTCCCTCTTTATGGGCATTTAAACAGGCATTGGATAGGTATATGGACGATAGTGGGCTAGTGTAGGTTAGGTGGGCTTGGATCGGCGCAACATCGAGGGCCAAAGGGCCTGTACTGCGCTGAATTTTTCTATGTTCTATGTTCTAACATTGAGCAAATGGGATTGATGTCTCTTGTATGCTGGTGGAGTTTTCATAGAAATGCAATTACACTCTTGAACATCCTCAATTCAATTGAGAGCAGTTCAAGGGCTTAATCCACAATCTGTGAGGGCTGAAGTCTTCTTAAGCTTCGAGGACAGGTATTTCATTTTTTTTGTGGTTTAAATTGTTCCAATTTACTTCAGTCCTCGTGAGTGTTAAACCAGAAGACAATCTGCTGATGAGAACATAACAACCAGATGTAATGTGTAAAAATCAATAGGAACAGCAATATTGTTAGTCATTTGGCTTATTCTTTGTTACTTCAATTAATGATCAAATTCTTAAATTACACTCAGAAGAATGAATTAGTGAGTATAACATGCATCAAATCTCAGCCAAATGTGAAATCAGATTGATGTTGCCTCCATCTAACCTTGAAATTGAAGAACTTCTATCGCATCTAACTAAGGTCATTCAGAGACATGTTCTCATGAATTTCTTCCAAATGAAATTGGCTTTGGTTGCCATCAATTAAAGAAGGTCTTTGAGAAGTGGAGGGATGGCAGGGGAATTCTTACATGATAGAAATCTCTGCAATCACGTTTCAAACATTGATTTAAAACATTTATGTGACATAAGTAGTGCAGCAATCTCTGTGATATGTATTGTAACAAAGACAATGTAATAACTTTAATCTTCATATTGATTGGATAAATCAATTGCTGAAGGTAGTACAGACTAAATGGAAATAAATATATTTTAGATCCAATATTTTTCACCAAGTCAGCATTAATTTGTTATCTTTTTGTAAAAGATCCTCTTGGAAAAAATGATCATAACAAAATGGAATTCCATTTTAAGTTTGAAAGCATACTCCAATGTCAAACAAGAACCTTTGGGCGGCATGGTGGCACAGTGGCTAGTACTGCTGCCTCACAGCGCCAGAGACCCGGGTTCAATTCCCGCCTCAGGCGACTGACTGTGTGGAGTTTGCACGTTCTCCCCGTGTCTGCATGGGTTTCCTCCGGGTGCTCTGGTTTCCTCCCACAGTCCAAAGATGTGCAGGTCAGGTGAATTGGCCATACTAAATTGTCCGTAGTGTTAGGTAGGGGGTAAATGTAGGGGTATGGGTGGGTTGCGCTTCGGTGGGTCGGTGTGGACTTCTTGGGCCGAAGGGCCTGTTTCCACACTGAAATGTAATCTAATCTAAAAACCTTAAGCTTAAACAACATCATTTATTTAGGCTTGAGAGAAGAGAGCCTAAGATTGGGTTGGTAAATAAAGTAAAAGATATGACAATAAATAGACAGAGGGAAACAATTAAAGAAACTGTTCAAAATGTTCAACAAGTACATTAATGTTTTTTTAAAAACTCAGCAAGACAGAATCATTCCAGGCTTACTGAAGAAGTTAAGGAAACAATTTGACTAAAGGAAGAAGCTTATAATGTAGTTAAGAATTGAAGTAAAACTAAAGATTTGGATAATTCAGAAACCAGCAAAGGGTGACCACAAATGCAGGAAAGAAAAGGAATGTGGAACTTAACTTGCCATAAATGTCAAAATGGATTGTAAGAGCTTTTACAGGCTTATAGAAAGGAGAGTAGCTAAAGTAAACTTTAGTCTTAGACGTCAAGACAATAGAAATTATCATGGGGGATGAAGAAAAAGCTGAGACTTTGAACTAATACTTCGGTCCATGTTTGCATTAGAAACAATCGGAACAAGTTGCAAACCAAAAATAGAGTGTCACAAAGAGACGAGTCAGAGTCAGGAACTGAAGATATTTGTATAAGCAAAGAAAAAACATTGGAGAAACTTAAAGGATTATAAGCGATGGTCCACTGTTTCTGTTACTGTCCAATATTTTCTTACATCCCAGAATGAGAAAAATACCATGGATTAATAGATCTGTTAGCTGACATCCTGAGAAAAATCTGGAAAAGTGCTGGAATGAATTTTTAAAGCAATCTTAATACTAAGAATATCACAGCATGATCAGACAACACCATGCTTTTGTGAAAGAGCATGAGAAATGAATTCATTATTTTTGAGGTTATAACTAGTGGTGTAGTTAAAGGGGAACCAATAGATGTGTACTTTGTTTCCAGATACAATACTTTAAGATGCCACATAAAAGGTCAGTTTGCAAGTTGGAGTTCAGCTATGTATAAGCAAGCTTGGAAAAATGGTTCAGGTGGAGGAAGCAGAGAGTAATGACAAATAAGTCAAGTAGATAGGCTATAATTAGTGGAATGCAATAAGGTCAGTGTTCGGGTCACAGCTATTTAGGATTTATATTCATATCTTCGGCCCTCTTCTTGTTCATGAGTCAGGTGTGCAGAGATGGGCCAAGTGAACCCAGCCTTTAGAAATGGCCCCCCACAATCTGGTGCAGGAAAAGTCAGACAGGATTGAAAATCAGGCTAGCAACATCAGCAAACACTGAGGATTTTATTAGGTTCTGAGGTGTGCTGAATGGGTGACCTGCCTTGGTGATCCTGCACTGTGTCCAAGTATTAAAACTAAAACATAGTTTTATGGGGAATCCCTTAAGCCCTCATGCTCTCTCCCCATTCCTGATCCATGCAAACCCATATTACCTAACAGCTCCTACCTTTTTGCCCTGGCCCCTTGTACAGTACATGCCAGTACAGTTCAGCTCTCAGCAACCAATCATTCTACCCTTTCCCACTTCACTTCCCATTGCCATCTCATCTTTTTATCTACAAATACACATGCACATAGAAGAAACAAAGCTCAGTTACATAAAGTTCAATATTGTACATTATATTCTAGGGATAAAAGCACTTCAATTCATAAACAAATTTGTCAGCTTTTGACAGATTTGTTACTTCTTGATAGTTACAGTCCCATAGAGTCATACAGCACAGTAACAGGCCCTTAGGCCCATCATCATGTCCAGCAACAAACACCAAATTGCATTAAACCAATTTACCTGCACTCGGCCCATTGCCTACTGTGCCCTGGCATTTTAGGTGCTAATCCAGATGCTTCTCAAATGCTGTAAGAGTACCTGGTCCCATCATCCTCTTAGGCAACGCGCTCTAAATTTCAATCATCTCTGAGAAGTTCTTTTTTCTCAGATTTCCAATAAACAACTCATTACTCACCTTAAACTAATGTCCTCTGGTTTTAGACATACCCACTATGGGGAAAATATTCTCATGATCTACCTTGTCTATGGCTCTCATAATTTTGTATACCCCAATAATATCCCCCCAGTCCTCCTCTGCTCCAAAGAAACATATTTGTGAATCTTCTCTGCACGCTTTCCAGTCTGACGATGTTCTTCTGATAGTTTGGCTACCAAACATACAGATAATATTCCATTTACGGCCTAAGCAATGCTTTTATAAAGTTGTAATACAACTTCATTGCTCCTATATTCTTCACCCTGGCTAATGAAGACAAACATCGAATGTGCCTTCTACACCACCCTGTCTATTTGCATTGGCACCTACATGGATCTTTGAACTTGTACACCAAAGTCCCTTTGTTCCTCAGTACTCTCTAAGGACCGACCATGCATTGTGTATATCCTTCCCTCATTTGATCTCTGAAAATGCATCTCCTCACATTATTTGGATTAAATTCCATTCATCATTGCTGTGCACAATTTACTAGCTGATCAATATAAGATTGTCACCTGACACCATTCTCCTCACTATCAACAACACCACCAAATGTAATCTACAAACTTGTTAATTATACCTTCTCTACATTCACATCTAAATTGTTAATGTACATAACAAACAACAAGGGTCCCAGCATTGATCCTTATGGTACGCCGCTGGTCACAGGCTTCCAATTGCAAAATAACTCATGTACCCTACTAATGTTTTTGTAAGTACCCCCGACATTCTCTCCACTCTTCTGAAAGGCCTCCCCTCTTTTTAATGCTCTGTCGGTGACAAATGTTTCCTTATTTTTCTTTATCAAAGTCTTGATATCCCTGGACATCCAGGGTTACAAAGAACAATACAGCAAAGAAACAGGCCCTTTGGCCCTCCAAGCCTGTGCCAACACATTTTGTTCTTTCATTTTAAACAGTCTTCACTTACAGGTTCTGTATCCCTCTATTCACTTCCTATTCGTGTTTTTGTCCAGGTGTCTGTTTCCATCACCTCCTCTGGCAGCACGTTCCAAGCATTCACCCACTCTTTGTGTGAAAAACATGCTTCGCACATCTCTTTTACACCTTGCCTCTCGCACATTGAACCTGTGTCCCCTAGTAATTGACCCCTCCACTCTGGGCAAAAGCCTCATACTTTCCACTCCATCCATGTCATTTATAATGTTACAAACTTCTATCGCCCCTCAATCTCCTTGAGCTTGGGCTTGCTGCCCTTTCTTCAACCATATCTCAAAGAGTGCAACGGTATCATATTCCCAATGCTCAAAGTTCATCTTCCTTATTAGTCAAGGTCCTTTCATTAAAATAGATAGAAATTAACTTTCTGAACCTATCATGTACTCATCATGACCATGATTTTCTCATCTGCTTGGACCCATTCTGGTTCAGGTGCAAACCTTCCAGCTTGTACAGGTCCTAGCTCATTCAGAAGCTGCTCCAATGATCCAAAAAGCTAAAGCCCTTCCTCCTACACCATTGCTTTAGCCATGCATTCATCTGACCTGTCTTCCTATTCCTACGCTCAGTTGCACGTGGCAGTGGAAGTAATCTGGAGCTTACGTCTTTAGTCATCTTTCCCTTTTAATCTGCTCCCTAACTCTCCAAGTTCACATTGCAGCAACTTTTCTTTTTGGCAAGTCTTCAGTACCGAACTATTCACTGTCCCTTTCAGAATGCTCTACTGTTCTTGACAAACGTGAGATTTCTTCACAGGTCTTGACAGATTATTCATTGCTTTGATGTCTCTGCTGTTCCAGGGCTTTTTAGACACCGGTTTTCTATTGATAATAATCCCAAAGAATAGTATATCACCCTCTCCCAAGGAATATAACTCCACTACAGGAGACCCCCATTTGCTCCCAACCTCCCAAATCATTTTCATGGGGGTACCTCCAAATTGATCAACCAAGTGCCGACCTGCCATCAGCAGGTTCAATGTGCTTACTCTGGGTTCTGTACTGCAGGGATAGAAAAAGCCCACTTCAGTGAACGCAGCTAGTGATTTGAATAGGCACCGACCTCCGTTAAAAAAATGTACTAAACCCAGCCTGACCCTCCTCCTGCCTCAGTGAAAATGGGAAATAGTGTGTTCAGGAGCAGAATTTGAAATTTTTGGTATTTCTCTCTGATGAGATTGTGAGCAATACATCTACGTTTGATGTGTAAGATGTGAGCTGGCCACAAAGGGTTGGAGAGGGAGACAGAATAAGTGAGTGCACAACAAGATGACAGATGGAATATAATGTGGGGAAGCAAGGAGTTGTTCACTTTGGGGTGGGAACAGAAAAACAATACTGTTTTAAAAAGCATAAAACATTTAAATATTGATGTTCAGAATAACCTGCTTGAAATTGTATAAGAAATACAGAATGTTAGCATGCACATACGGCAATCAATTAACATATTGGCTTTTATTATTTGGAGTCCAAAAGCAATGTCTTGCTACAATTGTCTAGGATGGTGTGAGAACACTCTTGGAATACCGTGCACAGTTTTTGTTTCTTACTTAAAGAAGAATATACTTGCTTTGGAAAGTACAGCCAATGTTCACTGGATTAGTTCTGGGGAGAGATGATTATCATATCAGGCGAGGCAATGGTCTAGTGGTGAACTGTTAATCCAGAGATCCAAATAATGTCTCAGGTTTGAATCCCACAATGGCAGATGGTGATGTTTGAATTCAATAGAAAGCTGGAATTAAAGGTCTAACAATGACCATGAATCCATCGTTGATTGTTGGACAAAACACTCCTCTGGTTCACTAATGTTATTTAGGGAAGAGAACCATCATCCTTACCTACATGTGACTCTACATTCACAGCAATGTGGTTGATTCTTAACTGCCATCTGGGCGATTTGGAATGGGTAATAAATGCTGGCCTAGCCAGTGACACCCACATCCTGTGAACCAATTTTTAAAAAAGATGAGAAGTTGATCTGACTGAAGCCATAAAAGATAGTGAAGGGGCTTGACAAAGTGAATAATGAGAGGTTGTCTTCCCCGATTGGGAAGTTTAGAACAAGGCAGAATAGTTTGAAGATAAAGGGGCAATCAATTATGAACATACAAATATCCAAAAAGTAGCAGAAATAGACTGTTGATCCCTCAAAATTGCTTTGCCATTCAATAAGATTGTAGCTGATCTGCTTATATTTAAAATAATGCTTGATTTACCCTGATAATTCTTGATTCCCTTGTCAAACAAGAATTTATCCACTTGGAGAAAGTGAGGACTGCAGATGCTGGAGATCAGAGTCGAAAAGTGTGGTGTTGGAAAAGCGCAGCAGGTCAGGCACCATTCGTGGAGCAGGAGAATCAATGTTTTGGTAATAAGCCCTTCATCAGGAATGTGGAGATGGGGGGGCAGTGGAAGGGGGATGTGAGAGACAAATAGGAGGTAGGATGGGGCTGGGGGAAGATAGCTGGGAAAGCGATAGGTAGATGAAGGTGGAGGGTGATGGTGATAGGTCAGACCATAGAGTGGAGTTCATAGGAAGGAAGATGGACAGGTGGGACATTTCAAGAGGGCGGTGCCAATTTGGAGGGCTGGATCTGGGATGAGTTGTGGGGAGGGGAGATGAGGAATCTGGTGAAATTGACATTAATGCCATGTGGATGGAGGGTCTGAAGGCAGAAGATAAGGTCGGAATGGCCCAGGACTTGCATGTCCTTGGCGGAGTGGGAGGGGGAGTTGAAGTGGTCAGACACAGACCGGTGATGTTGTTGGGTGCGTGTGTCCCAGAGATGTTCCCTGAAATGCTCCGTGAGTTTACGTTTTGTCTCCCCAATGTAGAGGAGACTACATTGAGAGCAATAGATGCAGTAGATGTAGGAGGTGGATTGGCCTCATTCCTGATGAAGTGTTATGCTCGAAACATTGATTCTCCTGCTGCTTGACCGACTGTGCCTTTCCAGCACCACACTCTTGACCCCGTGAATTTATCCACCTCTGATTTTAAAATATTCAATGGCCCCACCTTTACTACTTTCTGCGTCAGCGAGTTCCAAAGTCGTTCAATTCTCTGAGAGAAAATATTTCTCTTCATCTCTGTCCTGAAAATTCAACTCCTAATTTTAAAACAGAGGTTCCAAGTGCTGGACTGGCCTACACAAGGAAACTTTCTTTCAATGTCCAAACCATGCAGCCCCTGGGTCCCCACTCAATACATCCTCAAGTGATTCAGACAAAATGAAGAGATTTCTCTTCATCTGAATCCAGTCGTCTGATTGGCAGGACGTGAGTGTTTGGAATTTTCACTGTCAGTGGGATGTGGATGTTGTGTCAGTGGCTATATTCATGACTAAGATTAGTTGATTTTTGCTCTTTTAAGGTATCAAAGAAAATGAGTGTAGGCAGGATAGTGGATTTGAACTGGCAGATAAGCCCTGACCATGTTGAACAGTAAAGCAGGCTTGAGGGGTAAAATTATCTATTTTTTCATGAAGTCATAGAATCATACAGCAAAGAACCATGCCCTTCGGTACACCACTCCTGTGCTGACCAGCAAGCACCAAACTACACTGATCCCATTTACCTGCACTTGGTCTGTAGCCTATTATGACCTGGCATTTTAAGCGCTCATCCAGATGGGTCTTTAAAGTTGTGAGACTACCTGCCTTCACCACCCTCTCTGGGTAAGGATAGTTGGTCTGTTCTGTTCTTATTCCTGATGTCATTAATACAAAATACATTTTCTTCTGGGTTGCTTGTTCACCTCCAATTTCCACCTCTCCCACTGGCTTGTTGGATCCTGGGACTGTATAAGCATACCCAAGATCAGCCATGAATGTATTAAATGGTGGTGCAAGTTCAGTGGGCCAAATGCCCATTTCTGCTACAATTCCTTGTATCTTGTGATTCACAGCATTTTCAAATGTACATGTAAACAGAGCTTGAACTTGAGCAGGAAGACAGATGGGGTCAAGTAAGACCCAGCCTTCACCTGATTAAAATGATGTGGAGGAGCCAGTGTTGGACTGGAGTAGACAAAGTTAAAAATCATACATCACCAAGTTATAGTCCAATAGGTTTATTTGGAAGCACTAGCTTTCAGAATGCTGCCTGATAAGGGAGCAGCGCTCTGAAAGCTAGTGCTTACCAAATAAACTTGTTGGACTATAACCTGATGTTGTGTGATTTTTACCCCTGATAAAAATGCACACAGAGACTTTCTGGAAGAAGTCATTTTGTCATACTCCAGAGTAGGAATACTGGCTGATTTTAGTCCAAATCACCTCCCCCTAAATGCTTAAGCAACTTTGAGGATTGCTATGTTACCACGAGATCAACTAACTCAGTAAAGATTCCAGTTACACCAAGTACTTCTATAACTGCACCATGTTTGTTTTTATTTCAAAGTTACACCACTTGTGATAATTCACTCATGTTTCTTCTTGATTAAGTCTTAATGTATTGTATAATAGTTGGCCATTCTTGGAAAAACCTTGTCTCTCATGTATCAATCCAGCTCTACCTTTGCAGTTTCCCCCATTCCTCACTCTCAGTCGTGAATGTGATGAGCCAGTGTCAGTATGGCTCCACTATTAACACCATGAGGATTACTGTCAGCCCAATATTGAATTGGAACCAAAAACAGAATTTGTTGGAAAAGGTCAGCAGGTCTGGTAGCATCTGTGGAGCCAAATCAGAGCTAAGGAAGTGTCACTGGAACTGATATGTTAACTGTAATTTCTCTCCACAGATGCTGCCAGACCTGCTGAGCTTTTCCAACAATTTCTGTTTTTGTTTCTAATTTCCAGCATTTGGAGTTCTTCCAGATTTTTATTCAATACTGAACTGGACCAGCTATACAAATACTGCGGCTACTGTAAGATGTCATGGTCTGGGGATCCAGAGGCAAGTAACTCACATCCTGAGGAATCTTTGTATAATCACAGATTTAATGAATGGTCTTACAGTGTTGCTATATCTAAATACATCATTACACTCCACAGGAAACATAGTTGTGGCTCAAAATGGGGACATTCTTCACTGTTGATTTGTCATTTTTAAAGGGTTTTTTTGGACTCCTTATAGTCAATATTGTTTCTTCCCAAAACTTGACAATTCAAGCAGATTGAAAACAAGCTTACTTTTCTTTTTAAGTTTACTTCTCTTCCAAATTCTCCATGTTCTTGTTCCTGTGTGTGGTGCCTTTCAGTTGGTACAGCTAAGGTAATCTTTGCTGTTGTCTGCTCTTTAAGCTGTAGGCACTTTAAAGAGACTTTGCAGATAACACTTGAGTTCAAAACTCTGAGAGGATTTGATGTTTCTGTATGTTCTTATCCTCAAAAATATTAAAATCAGAGAATTAAAGCAAGCAACTATGAGCAGATTCACAATGAAAGCTGCAGTTTCCAATCCAGCTGGACAACATCATACTAAATTTCTGATTTAACTTAATTTATTTTGAATGTACTTAAGAACAGAAGCTGAGCAAACCTAGATATTGTAGTTCAAATATTTTTACCCTTGGTAACCTTACAAAAAAAAATGTTCACAGTCATGGAGGTACACATATATTTTTGTAGATGCCTAAAATTGAAAAATATTCATCTCAATTAACAATGACTGTTATGGCCTGAATCCTGCTGGGAGTGTGTACATAAGGACATAAGAGGAGGCAATTTCATGTCTCAAGCCTGCACTGCCATTTAATATCATCACGATTGATCTAATCTAAGCCTCAACTCCACTTTCCTGCTTGTTCTCCATTACTCTTCAATCCATTATTAATTAAAAATCTGTCTATCTCCTCCTTAAATGACCCAGCTTCCACTGCAGTCTAAAGTGGTGAATTCCAAATTCACAATGAGAAGTGATGTGTCCTTACCTCTGTTTTAAATCTGCTACCCCTTATCCTCTTCTTCCAGTTTGCCCCACATGAGGAATCATCTTTCCAAACCTACTTTGTCAATTCCCTCTTTAGTTATTTAACTCAAGTAGATTTCCTCTCGTCTGCTAAATTCCAGAAAGTATAGGCCTAAACTGCTCAATCGCTCTTTGTTAGCCAAGTCCTTCATGTTTGGAAAAAATCTAGTGAAACTTCCACTGAACTGCGTCCAGTACAACTACATCCCTTTTCAAGTAAGAATATCAAAATTGTACACTATACTCCAAGTGCCTTATATATTCCACTCACAATAAATGCCAAAATTCTATATGCCTTCTTTATTATCTGCTGTTTGAGATAACTACGTACACTCATTGGGAATTGATGCTGAGCTGCTGTGGTCATCTCAAAAACTCTTAAACTAGACACACATTAGTTTCCCTCACCTCATCTTGGAGAACAGGGCAGGAGGAGGTTCTACCATGCAGAAAACAATGAGACCCATGGAAGAGGCATTGATATCATTAGCAAAGAGCTTTGGAGATCATCTAGAAATGTGTTAGTGCATCTTTTCTTTCTTTCGCCAAATAAGTCACATACTTAATGTGACTACCTGATGGCACATTTAACTCCTATTCATCAAGCCAACTTCTTTAAGATCTGCCATTTTACAACTGGCATGCCAACAAGGCGATTGGGCATCTGATTGAACTGCAGTGGATTGGAATTGGAAAGGATCCCCGAGGAATCAGATCACAAAAAGACAAGTTAATGTCATAACTCTACTGAAGAGAACAGAGCTGATTCTAAATAAGGACAGTTTCTGTATTCCATCAATTGGTGAATTCAATGGATTACATGCCTGAGAGCATCTGCAACAAACTGGAAAGCTTGAAGGACTTTGCAGACATCTATTAATACCAAAGTGGATGTTACAGTTGGATCTTTCTTGCAGGAGTCCATGGCACCAGAATGAGCATTGCTCAAAATGTTTGTATTGAGGAAAACAGAACTCTCGACTCAACTAGTTTTTTCATCTTGGACCATTTGGGAGACCAAACGGATGACAGTTTTGAATCGATCACAGGTGTCTGTTATGAGATGGGTCTTTAAGAAGGATTTGTTCTGTCAATTTTTTTAAAAGCAAGTGTCGAAAACTCGGAGATGAGCTGTCCACTCTGACTCCAGCTAGTTTTTTTTTAATGAAGTTGGAACAATAGAAGCAGCTTGAAGGGATGGGGCCAAGCTCCCACAGAACCAAGATTTTAGTTTCAGCTTTCAGCAGTTGCTTGAGACTTGAAGCTGGATACGGAATCTCTTATTCCTCTCTCTGTTACAGCTAAAAGTTAGGGTTCTCTTCCCTGCTGCTAGAATTGCATGTGAGACAATCTATTTTATTGAATTTGCCTTTGCCAAAGGTGTGTTTATGGGATGTTATAATGTTAGAACTGACGTTGTTTTGCTGTTTCGTAGTTAAATAATCTATTATTCTGTTAAATGTTCCAATCGAGTTAAATTATTCCAATTCTTCTTTCTTTGTATTTAAACTATAGTGTAAAAATGAAGTCTGCTTTGCCTCAAGCCTTTTACATTGACCAACTGAAGGCATCCAGAACAGAATGCCTTACATTTATTTTTAAAAATATGAAAAGGTTGGGGTCTAGGTTATAATCTTAATATGTTTTAAGAGGTTTGATATGGTTCATAACATCTTCTACAGAAGTACTCCCACAGATCAGCAAGAATGTTGCCACTTAGCCCTGTATGGCATCATGTAGCTGGAATTAAACATGTTGATTCTCCCAGGCAAAGTCTGTTAATGTCGAGGTGGAGTCAACACAGTCCAACATTTGGCAGAAAAAGAGGTGGGGGAAAAGAAGAAGGAGTCAAATATATTCTGAGTAAGAGACATGATTACCACGTGATTGAAGAGGAAATTCAACTTCATCTGGTTTCCTCCTGACACATTCTTACACAAGCATAAAATTAGCTAGTCTAACAATTGGAAGAACTTCACAATATCTCAAGGTATCACATCTATTTTCTGCCCATTGTGGTGCTATTCATTGCTTGCACTCAATGTGAATTAAAAGGAAAGATTACCACCGGCTGTACACATGTGAACCCTACAGTGTGCCACAGCAGTAGCAGATGCAGAGCTTTCTCATGCTGACACCATTGGACAGCACTTTAACTGAGGACTACTAAAGTCAGGTAGCTCTCAAACTAGACTCATCATCCCCATATGACATCTCCAAGAAAAGATATACTGGCATTGGAGGCAATCCAGAGAAGGTTCTCTCAGCTGATACTGTGTTGTGAAGGGACTGTCTTATGTGGAGAAATTGTCTCCGATAGGCTTATACTCATTTGTCACAAAGCTGGTCCCTTATTTTCTAAAAGCTGTTCCTATTCTCAAGGATACTGTGTCCTTGCTTTTTTTTCAGAGGGGTCATAAACCGCTCCTGGTACCGATTAGTCTGATTTGGTACAGAGATTAAAGGATTTTGAGAGACCTTTTTGCTTATATGTAAACAGATGAGAATTCAGGCCAAAGTGGCCATGTTTTAGAAGTGACCTGTATAACGAAAGGGGAGTGGTCAGCTCTCTAGCAGTTCAGTTCAGAACTAGTTGAGAGTTTAACAGTGAGCTGTGTGGAAACTCTCTCTCTGTTTCTGCCCTTCTAGTTTCAACTTGTCAGCGACTGTTCCTTTTTTTAAACTGGTCTTTAAGAGGGTTGCTTATTAGGACTTTTGTGTATATTCGGAACAGCAGTAATTAGGTCCTAGTTTGGATTGACTGAGTTCAGTAGAGGTTCTTTATTCTGTTCTTTGTGTTTCATTGTGTAATTTTGTGAATAAATTCCTGTCTGTTCTAAAATCTAGTAGTCAACCTAGTGAACTTACTCCGGGTAACTTTCACTGTACACTTACCGAAACAAATTGCAAAGTTATGGTCTGTGGGTTGCCTGCTCAAGAATGTTTTGAGTGGTCTGGCCTAGTCCAAAACACATTGGAGTTTAGAAAAATGAGTAGTGATCTTTCCAATCATCCAAAATTCTTATGGGACTTGATAAGGTAGATGTCTGTGTGAGTTTGCACATTCTCCCCGTGTTTGCGTTGGTTTTCTCCCACAGTCCAAAGATGTACAGGTCAGGTAAATTGGCCATGCTAAATTGCCCATAGTGTTAGGTGCATTAGACGGATATGGGTCTGGGTGGGTTACTCTTTGGAGGTCGGTGTGAACCTGTTGGGCCAGATGACCTGTTTCCACACTGTAGGGAATCTAATATGATCAGACGTAGAAACGTTGTTTCCCCTTTTGGGAGAATCTGTGACCACATAGCTTAAGGGTCCCCCATTTAAGATGGTGATGAGAAGGAATTCCTTCTTTTAAAAGGTAGCAAACATACGAAATTCTTTATCTCAAAGAGTTGACAAGGCTGTGATAGACTTTTAATCTGTAAGGGAATCAAACATTATGGGGGGAAAGTAGAGAAAGTTAAGATTTTTTATTCATTCATGGGATGAGGACATCATTTGCCCAGAGGGCAGTTAAGAGTCAAACACATTACTGGAGTCACATATAGGCCAGACCAAGCAAGGATGGCAGCTTTCTTCCCTAAAGGACATTAATGAACCAGCTAGGCTTTTCCAATAATGGATTCATGGTCATCGTTAGACTCTTAATTCCAGGTTTTGGTTGAATTCAAATTCCACCATCTGCCATGGCAGGATTTGAACACAGTTCCCCAGAACATGACCTGTGTCTCTGGATTAACAGTCAAGTGATAATACCACTAGGCCTCCCTTGCTGAGTTTAGGATTATCTGATTGACCATGACCTCATTGAATGGTGACTCAGACTCAATGGGCTGAAGGGCCTACATTTGCTTCTACCATCAACGTGATATGAGCTGGACCAGCTACATAACTACTGTAGCTACTGTAACAGGTCAGAGCCAGGGAATTCAGAGGCAAATACCTAACCTCCAGAGGGATGTTCATGTGATACTCGTACCTCTTACTCAGAATAGGTGTTACGGTCTTAACTTTTTAATCCAGTCTCTCTAGAATTTCATTAACTGACAATTTTCAAAAGTGTTTGCCATCAATATATAAGAGAACCTTGGTCTAAGGTGTGACTTGTATGAAGGGACACAATTCTTTTGAGACTTCTCAGCAAGAGAAAGTATAATAAATGAACCAGGGAAAGGGACGCCAGTGATCTCAAGGCTCAGGACCAATTCCACTTCCCGGAAACACCTGTCAAACCTATTGTCAGAGACTCCGCTTTAGATTTGGGCTCATCAACCATGCAAGGAGCCACAGAACGAATGCCCAGCGACACAGAATTTCTTAGGTGAGCAATCACACTCATATTAATGAGTGATTGCTAAAGATGATGACAACTAGTCCCATGATTTGTTAGAGACAAAATAAAACTACAGATGCTGGAATCCAAGGTAGACAAGCAGGAGGCTGGAGGAACACCATAGAATCCATAGAATCCCTACTGTGTGGAAACAAGCCTTTCAGCCCAACAAGTCCACATCGTCCTTCCAAACAGTAACCCATCCAGACCCATTTCCCAACCCTACTATCCTATATTTTACCCCTGACTAATGCACATAACCTACACATCTCTGAACACAGCAAGCCAGGCAGCATCAGGAGGTGGACAAGTCAATGTTTCGGCTGTAACCCTTCTTCAGGACTGAGGTTGGGAGTTAGGGGAGCTACAGATAAGATTTGTTGGCGGTTTAAAGTGCAATGATAGCCATCTCATATACTATACTTAGCTCGAATAGACATTGTATTTCATTTTATCCTTCAATAAAGAATTAGAACAAAGAACATAGAAAATTTACAGCCCAGGAACAGGCCCTTTGGCCCTTCAAGCCTGAGCCGATCCAAATGTACTGTCTAAACCTGTCGGTCAATTCCTAAGCATTTGTATCCTTCTGCTCCCCACCTATTCATGCATCTGTCCAGACGCATCTTAAATGAATCTACCATGCCTGCCTCTACCACCTCTGCTGGCAACGCGTTCCAGACGCCCACCACCGTCTGTGTGAAGTACATGCCGCATGTATCCCCCTTAAATTTTCCACCTCTCACCTTGAAAGCCCTCAGGTTATTGAATCCTTCACCCTGGGAAAAAGCTTGTTTCTATCCACCCTGTCTACACCCTTCATGATTTTGTAAACCTCAATCAGGTCCCCCCTTAATCTCCTTTTTTCTAGTGAAAATAAACCTAACCTACTCAACCTCTCTTCATAGGGAGCACCTTCCATACCAGGCAACATCCTCGTAAACCTTCTCTGCACCCTTTCAAAAGCATCCACATCCTTTTGGTAATGTGGTGACCAGAACTGTACACAGTATTCTAAATGCAGCCGAACCAATGTCTTGTACAATTTTAATATGACTTGCCAGCTCTTATACTCAATACCCCATCCAATGAAGGCAAGCATACCATATGCCTTCTTGACCACTCTATCCACCTGTTCAGCAACCTTCAGGGTACAATGGACCTGCACTCCCAGATCTCTCTGCCCATCAACTGCAAACTTACTGATCATACCAAAAGTGCCCTCTTCCAGATCATTTATGTATATCATAAACAACAGTGGCCCCTATACTGACCTCTGTGCAACACCACTGGTCACCTTTCTCCATTTCAAGAAACACCCTTTAACAACTACTCTCTGTCTCCTATTGCTCAACCAGTTTTTTATCCACCTAGCTAGAACACCCTGCACACCATGTGACTACACCTTCTCCATTAGTCTATAATGGGGAACCTTATCAAATGCCTTCCTAAAGTCCATGTATATGACATCAACAGCCCTTCCATCATCTAACAACTTGGTCACTTCCTTGAAGAACTCTATTAAATTGGTAAGGTACGATCTCCCCCGCACAAAACCATGTTGCCTATCACTGATAAGCCCATTCTTTTCTAAATATAAATAGATCCTGTGGGAGGAAACCGGAGCACCTGGAGGAAACCCACGCAGACACAGGGAGAACGTGCAAACTCCACACAGTCAGTTGCCTGAGGGGGAAATGAACCCGGGTCTCTGGCGGTGTGAGGCAACAGTGCTAACCATGTGCCACCGTGCCGCCCACCTTATGTACGCTTGCCTCTTCCTCTTGGCTACAATTTCTCCTGTCATCTATGGTTCACGAATCTTGCTCTTCCTATCCTTTGCCTTCAACTGGACATGCCTATCCTGCACTACCGTTAACCTATCTTTGAAAGCCTCCCACATCTCAAATGTGGACTTCTCTTCAAATTGCTGTATCCAATCCAAATTTCCCAGCTCCTGCCTAATTTTGATATAATTGGCCTTGGCCCAGTTTAGTACTCTTCCCTTAGGACCTCTCTCTTCATTATCTATGAGTATTCTAAAACTTACAGAATTGTAGTCACTGTTGCCAAAGAAATCCCCTAACGCAACATCTACCACCTGTCCTGGCTCATTCCCCAGTACCAGGTCCAATATGGCCCCTTCCCTCATTGGACTTTGACATACTGCTCTAGAAAACTCTCCTGGATGTTTCTTACAAATTCTACCCCATCCAGACCTCTGACGCTAAGTGTAGCCCAGCCAATGTTGGGAAAATTAAAGTCTCCTATCACCACTACCCTGTTGCCTCTACATCTTTCCATAATCTGTTTACCTATTTGTTCTTCTATCTCACGCTCACTGTTGGGAAGTCTGTAATACAGCCCCGACAATGTAACTGCACCCTTCTTATTTCTCAGCTCCACCCATAATGCCTCACAACCCAAAATCGCCATAGTGTCCTCCTTTAGCACAGCTGTGATATCTTCCCTGACCAGCAATGCAAGTCCACCCCTTCTTTTACTTCCCTCACTGTCCTGTCTGAAGCTTCTATATCCTGGAACATTTAGTTGCCAATCATTATGCCCTTCCTTCAGCCAAGTCTCTGTGATGGCAATAATGTAATCACCAATCTAAGCTCTAAGTTCATCTGCCTTACACACTAACTCCTTGCATTAAAGTAGATGCATTTCAGGCCACCAGTTCTTTTGCACTCACCTGCTCTCTGCCTATTTTTCCCTTTATTAATGTTATCTTCATAATTCTTACAGTCTCCAGTCACCACCTCGCTGCCTACTTGTTTTCTCTTCTGGTTCCTAGCCCCTTGCCACATTAGTTTAAAACCTCCCCAACAGCAGTAGCAAAAACTCCCCCAAGGACATTGGTTCCAGTCTGGTTCAGATGTAGACTGTCCATTTTGTAATAGTCCCACCTTCCCCAGAACCGGTTCCAATGTCCAACAAATCTGAACCCCTCCCTCCTACACCATCTCTCAAGCCATGTGTTCATCCTGCCTATTTTTTCATTTCTATGCTGGCTAGCACGTGGCACAGGTAGTAATCCTGAGATCACAACCTATGAGGTGCTCCCCTTTAACTTCTCTCCCAGCTCCCTGAATTCTTCTTTCAGGACCTCATCTCGCTTTCTACTTATATCGTTGGTGCCTATATGCACCAAGAGAACTGGCTGTTCACCCTCCCCTTTTAGAATGCTCTGCAGCCGATCAGTGACATCCCTGACCCAAGCATTTTTATCATAAATCCTTCTGATTGATTGATGCGCTTGCAGCAAAGAGAAGAATATAACAAATACCAGAAGCACTGATTGTTCATTTTGATTTCATTGTGATGCAGTGCTGATGACTGGAACTATTACCCTAGTCCTAATTTCTATATATTCCAGTGGTATAGTTTTTCATCATTCTTTGAGATTTTCTCTCAGCGATGGAAAAAGCTCTTATTTCTCCCTGAGCATTACATTCTAAATTGTGTACAGAGTATGATATTGTCCTGTAATACATCGAGAAACAAAATCCAACATCACTGCAGTAAAATGAAAGTTTAATACCACCTCACTTCAAATCACAGGATTCAGTTGTGATGACATCGAACCACCCTCCCCTCACTGTACAAAATAACTCACTTCAAATAGCAGAAAATAGCCACCACCCCCAAATTCCATTTATATCGTGCAGAATACTGCAGGTTGAAATGCGTTTCAAGGATGTAACATATTTCAAGGTTGATAAACTGTGACACAAATACAACAACAATTTCTATTCTCATTTCAGTTTTCCAGAGTTTTGAGTTTTTCTGTGGTTTGGAAGCATTCAAGCATTCTGGATATTTTCTGTGAAATGACTTAATCACCACAATGTGTTGTTACCTTGTGACAGTCACTGAATTGTCCTCTAGGTTCTTGCAATTACCCATTCATTTTCTTCAGTACTATAATATAGATGTAATGGAGAAACTATTCAACCTTCATTCAGTCATTGGAAGCTGTTTTGTAAAGAAGACAAACTCATGGTCATGACATAAAAAGCAATAGCAACATATATGGTGTTTTGGTGTTCCTGTGGTGCAGTGGGTAGTTTTTTTTTAAGCCCTTATGCTGAAATTTGATGTTCAAGTCTTTTTCCAGGATTGATGGACAAGGAAGGCATATTGATAACAGCTTCAATATCAACTTGCATATCTTTCTAACATATATCAATAACAAGTGATTTGCAATGCTTGGTTAACCATGCAATGAAATGCGAGCATCCAGCATCAGTTCTCACAGCTTTGGACTACAAGATGCCTGATTATGTCGCAACCTAAAACTCCTTTGGAATGAGTTGGTTCAGTTTCTAGTTGTATCTGTTAACTGAGTGGGTAGTGGGGTTCAATTGAATGATGCGTGATCCTCATTCTGACTTGAATGGATTCATAGAACATAGATCAGTACAGGCCCTTTCGCCCTCGATGTTGTGCTGACTTTTTATCCTGCTCGAAGATCAGAATAACCTACGTACCCTTCATTGTACTATCTTACATGTGCCTTTCCAAGAGTTGCTTAAATGTCCCTAATATATCTGACTCTACTACCACTGCCGGCATTCCATGCACCTACCACTCTTTGTGTAATGAACCGACCTCTGACATCTCCTTAAAATTATGACCCCTCATGATATCCATTTCCACCTTAGGAAAATGTCTCTGGCTATCCACTCTATCTATGCCTCTCATCATTTAATACACCTCTATCAAGTCACCTCTCATCCTTTCTCGCTCCAATAAGAAATGTCCTAGTTCCATCAACCTTTCTTCATAAGACATGCCCTCCAGTCCAGGCAGGATTCTGGTAAATCTCCTCTGCACCTTCTCTAGAGCTTCCACATCCTTCCTATAATGAGGTGACCTATATTGAACATAATATTCCAAGTGTGGTCTAACCAGGGCTTTATAGAGCTGCAACATAATCTCGCAGCTCTTCAACTCAATCCCCCTGCTAATGAAATCCAACACACCATATGCCTTCTTGACAACCCTACCAACTTGGGCGGTCACTTTGAGGAACCTATGGACATGGACCGCGCAAGATCCCTCTGTTCCTCCACTCTGCCAAGAATCCTGCCTTTAACCCTGTATTCTGCATTCAAATTCAACCTTTCAAAATTAATCATGTCACACTTTTCCAGGTTGAATTCTATCTGCCACTTATTAGCCCAGTTCTGCATCCTGTCAATGTCCTGTTACAACCTACAACAGCCCTCTACACCATCTATTACTTCACCAACCTTTGTTTCATCAGCAAACTTATTAACCTACCCTGCCTCATCTAAGTCATTTATAAAAATCACAAAGGGCAGAGGTCCCAGAACCGATGCCTGCAAAACACCACTAGTTACCAAGCTCCAGGCTGAATACCTTCTATCTATTATCACCTTTGTCTTCTATGGACCAGCCAATTCTTTATCTAGGCAGTCACATTACATTGTATCCCATGCCTCCATACTACTGAATGAGCCAACCATGGGAAACCTTATCAAACGCCTTGCTAAAATCCATGTACACCACATTCACTACTCCACCTTTATCAATGTGTTTTGTTACATTCTCAAAGAACTCAATAATGTTTGTGAGGCATGATCTGATTCAGAAACTGCACCCGTGCTGTACATGTAGTGGACCTCATGACACTATGGGTTGCATTCTACTGTTGGGCACAGAAAGGGCAAGAGTGGAATCTTCCACAGCAAAACCAAGGAGTCTTATCCTACTTGAACAAAGAAATATGTTTTAAATCTTAATATAAAAAAGGAAGTCGAGAAAGGGAGGAAACATAATGATCAAATCTCAGAGTCTACTGAAAGCATGACCACCAAGAGTTAGGTCATGATTCACAAGAGACCATTAATGAAAGAGTGCAGAGCACATGTGGCACTGAGGTTACAGAGATGGGGAAGGGTAAGGATATGGAGGGATTTCAATCCAGCAATGGAAGTTTTGAGTCAGACCATGAGTCAGTGTAGACAGTGAATCCAGAAATAGTGATTGATTGGGACTTCTTGTGAGTTTGGATATGGGAAACCAAACATTACATTTACATTGACATGAGACTTCATGCCACCTTGTTACAATATGAGTAAGATTTTAATTATTTCAAAATCAAGTCATTTATACAGTTATAATCAGGCATTTGGATGGTGTCAAATTGGGCTTAAGACAAAATATTAGGCCCATTCCAGTGGCTTCTCCAATAAACTGTTCTAAATTTGCATTAGGATGAACTTCAAATTAGTTTATTCTCACAATTTTCTCCTTCAATCCTATGTTACCGGTAGCAAAGGTAAAGTTTGGTACGTCATCTTAGTTTTATCAGAAGATAGGGCTGTTCTGTCATTAGAGAGAGAAATGATTGGTGGTAGTTTAACCTGAGGATCAGGTAAGGGGAGAGGATGAAAAGGTGGTACCTTTAATGGGTAACCTCATTTAGCGAATCAATACTGTTGACTTCACTCTACGTCGTAAACCATTCATCCAGCCAACTGAGGTAACCATCCCCCTAATGCTAGTGCAACTAGTGTAAGAGTTAAGTTTTGACAAGCATCATTTTAATGGTCAACAAAATTTTCTGTACATAGCACCTAGTATACAGCAGGATCTTTGCTATCGAAATGCATAATTAACTTTTCCAATTGCATTGGGTCTGCAACATTAAAATACACCATCCAGCTGAGCAGATCTCTGCTGGCCCTGTATAAGCCTTCTCCTACCTTTATTCATGTACTTCTATCAGCATATTTTACTATTCATTTTTTCCAATACAACTTACCTAGTTTCCCAATAAATGAACCTATTCTATTGAACAGTTCATGTTTGTGGTAACGATTTGCTGCCATTCTATGTATGAAGCAGTTTGTCCTACGTTCCCCATTGATGACAATCTTTACTCATCTACTTTGATTCTGGAGTTTTTCATAATTGGAAACACTTATCTAGTTCTATCCTATAAAGCCATTTCATGATCATAAAGACTTCTATGGGATCAATCACCAAGCTTTCAATTTCTGTACAAGAGCATGTGCAGCCTTTTCTGATCAGGATATTCTTATAGTTCTGCTATCAGCCTTGTGGTTCCTTTGTATACCTTATCTGATGCTTTTGTAGACAATATTGATATGACAACTGCGCACAATATTCCAATTGTGGTTCAATCAAAGTTTAATGCAGTCAAAACATAATTACATGGCTTTTTGATTCTTTTTCCTTGCAAAATACCCTTTCTGCTTATTTGTGTTATTTGTGGGCTTCTTAGCCGCCACACTGGATTTATTTTCCAATGAATCACAATGACAATCATATTGCCACTCTGCTTCTACTTTTTTCTCTGTTAAGAAAGAGCTCCGCATTCCTGGTTGGAAATTATTTATCTTGGCTTCTCCAGAAAGACTATTCATTAAATCATACAAATCCCTTTGTTTGGGGATCATCTGGGATGTCAAGCTGTGCCATTTTTCAATGGGATTATTTAATGCATTCTGTTAATTAAATGTCCAACAACACAGGCAGCCACTTATTTAACTGTGATGGGAATGTATCTAAGATATGTGAAGTGAGGGTGCCAGACGGGCAGGATGCTGGATGGACAGAGTGCCAGGTGAGTAGGGGATTAGATGGTTCAAGTTCCAAGACATAAGGCTTTGTGAAAGATAAAAATTTGTGAAAGATAAGGGATGGAGTGTTGAGTGAAGGTAATTATAGATGCTGTATCCAGGCGAGGAGAAGCATGTTGGGTTCTGTGAGTTAGGGAACTAGCAGAGTGTGGGTGGAGGGGGGCGGGGATGGGGGGTGCAGGATTGTCTGGTCAGGATCCAGGTGTTACAAGAAGTTTGGGGAAAGTGTAGTTGGAAGTGTACATGGCAAGCTGGGGGTGTCAACATAAAAGAAGTAACCCAGAAGTCACACTGAGTTTTTAATTGTCCAACTTTTCCAAGGCATTTAACTTCGCTGTAGCAGAACCCACTTAGCTGGCTGATTTAAATGGGCACTTGCAGAGATTTCCAAGGCAAGGGCATTGCCAATTGTTAAATTCAGTTTCTGGGCAATTCCCTCAGCATCTACTGTGTTGGGGATTCCACAGGTTCCTATCAACTGGCATCCATGCTGCAGAGTTGACTATCTGGCCATCAGAAAATTAAGCCCACCATTTTTAGTAATTTTCCTTTATCCATATGTGAGGATCTTTCATTCTTTCCGACATTTGGTCATAATGTTGAAATAACATATAGCCTCCTTTTTCTTCATTCCAACATGCAGTTCCTCTTATATGCCTACATCACACCCATTCTGTAAGTTTATTGACTATAATCTTTTATTTTGTAACTTATACCTTAGTATTGACTATACCTCCAAATTTATATATAAATGTATAAACTCACATGTACAAATGTGTATAGCTTTGGAACAGAAATCAACCACTCAGCCCTTTGAGTTTCCTCCCTTCAATATGTTGTGGTTATCTGATTACTCCACATTCCCACCTACCTTTGATAATCTTTCAGTCACTTGCTTAATAAAAAATTGTGTACTTTCACTTTAAAAATAACCAAGGACTATGTTTCCACTGCCTTCTAAGGAAAAGATAATCAAAAATTCATCCTCCGTCAGAGAAAAAAAAACTCATTTCTGGCTTAATTGGGTGACACCTCATTTTAAACTGTGACCTCGTGTTCTAGATTCTCAAAAAAGAAGAAAATTATATCCACCACTCAGAATCTTAAATGTTTTACTCAAATCATCTTTCATTCTTTGAAACACCTAGCCTGTCTAGCCTTTCCTTATGAGACAATCCAACCATTCCACTTTTGATTACATTTATATCCTTCCTTAAATAAGGTCACTAATACCATGTGCAGTACATCAGATATGATTTCACCAATGCCCTGTGTCATGTTGAATAATATTTCTACTTTTGTACTAAATTCCCCTCGCAATAATTACTTGAAGATATCCTGCATACTAGCCTTTTGAGATTCACAAACTAGGTCACCCACGTCCCTCTCTATCTCACAGCTCTACAGCCCCAAGCTGATTTTTCATGCCAAAATGGACAATTTAATATTTTCCCACGTCCAATTCCATTAGCCAGATTTTTGCCCACTCGCTTAACCTCTCTATAGCTTTTAATAGCCTTCTTATAGCCTCTTCAGTGAAACCAACTTTCCCATGGCTGATCATTATAACACAGCATCTTGCTCGCATGCCCACTTATCTGTCCTTGGCATGCAGCAGTATTCCAGCGAATCATAGCACAAACCAGAGAAGCAACATCTCATCTTCAAACTAGTCAGTTTACAACCTTCTGTGCTCAATATTGCATTAAACACCTTCAAATTGTGAACCCAATCCTTCCGTTTCTTTTAGCCTTACTTGTTACATTCTCTTTCACCCTCTTTCCCCTTCTATCACCCCAGCAGGACTGATTGTTCTTTCATGTCTGGTAGTTAGACACATGTTTGCTCTGCCTTTCTCATATTCTGATTACTTAATCTGAACTATCAACATCTTTTCTCATCCAGCACTCTAACCCCTCCCACCATTGCACAAATGCTGCCCACTCCACACGTCACTTTAGCTCTGATCAAGAATCATTGAGACTCGAAACGATAGCTTACATTCTTTGCATGGATGTTGCCTGACCCGCTGGGATCTCCAGCAATTTTTGTTTCCAATACAGTTTCCAGCATCCATAAAAATTTGCTATTACTTCCTGACCCATCTGTGTGTCACCAGCAAAACTGGCAACTATGCCTTTAGTCCCTTCCTTAAGACGATGAGACTTTGGAATGGAAGTAGGCCATTTGGCTTATCTTTTTGCTCTGCCATTCAATTGATGCCACTTTCCTGCCTTTCCCCAATACCCTTGATTCCTGTATTGATTAAAAATTTATCTCTTTCCATCTTGAAAGCACTTTGTGACCCTCTCTCTCCAGTCCTCAGCAGGAAAGAATTCTGCAGATTTACTACCCTCACGCAAGTAATTTAGATAAATGGCAAACTATTAATGTCCAAGGATTACCACTGATCCATGTGGTAAACTATTCATTAACCTTGCTAACCTGAATAAGACTAATTTATATCAACTGTCTGCTTCCTGTCAGCCAGCCAACCTTCTATCCATGTCAATATTCTCCATCCTGACCTTTTATTTATGCAATAATCTTTTATGTGGCGCTTTAACAAATACCTGCTGGAAATCTAAGCACAGTACACATACTGGTTTCCCTTCATTCAAAACACATGTTACATCCTCAAAGATTGCCAACAAATTGGTTAAATATGATTACCCATTCAGAAAACTATGTTACCTTTGCCTGATTACCTTGCACTTTTCAAATGCCCTTTTATAAATATTTTATAACAACTTTCAATATTTTCCCTGTGATAAATAATGAGCTAACTTTTTTTTATTACAGAATAATAGAGATGTTACAGCATGGAAACAGACCCTTCAGTCCAACTCATCCAAGCCAACCAGATATCCTAAATTAATCTAGTCCCATTTGCCAGCACTTGACCCCTCTAAATCCTTCCTATTCAGATGCTTTTTAAATATTGTACCAGCCTTCCCTACTTCCTCTGGTAGCTCATTCCAAACACGCACCAACCTCTGCATGAAAAAGTTGTCCCTTTTAAATCTTTCCCCTCTCATCTTAAACCTATGTGTTCTAGTTCTGGACTCCCCCACCTCAGGGAAAATACCTGATGATTCTATAAACCTCTATGACATAATCCCTCAGCCTCCAACACTCCAGGGAAAACAGCCCCAGCCTATTCAGCCTGTCCCTAAAGCTCAATCCCTCCAACCCTGGCAACATCCTTGTAAATCTTCACTCGTGAGAAATGGCCTTCATTTATTGTCCATGCCTGGCTCCCCATGAGAGGTTGGTGAACTGCCTCCTTGAACTGCTTCAGTCCATGTGCTATAGGTTGATCCACAATGCCCTTAAGGAGGGAAATCCAAGATTTAGACCCAGCAACACCAAAGGAATGGTGAAATATTTCCAAGTCAAGATGATGAATGACTTAGAAGAGAACTTGCAGATGATGGAAGTCCCATGTATCTGCTGCTCTTGTTCTTCAAGAATGAAGTGGTCGTGAGTTCAGAAGGTGCTGTTTCAGGATATTTGGTGAATTTCAGCCATGCATCTTGCAGATAGTACTAATTGAGTATCGGTGGTGGAGGAAGTGGATGTGGTGCCAAGTAAGCGGACTGCTTTGTTCTGGATAGTGTCAAGTTTCTTGAGGGTTGATGCAGCTCTACCCATCCAAGCAAATGGGGAATATTCTGTCACACTCCTGACTTGTGCCTGTGGGCTTTGTGGAGTCAGATGGTAAGTTACTTGCTGGTAGTATTCCAAACCTCTGAGCTGCTCTTTTCACCACTCCGTTTATCTGGTAAACTCCCAGATTTCTGATCAATGGTAACCCCCGGGATATTGATAGTGGTGGATTCACTGTAGCTTTTAGAGCTGTAGTATCCTGCTTTCTGTCCACCACAAGTTGTGCTTTTACTATGAAGTCCAATTTACCTTTGTAAATGCTGACTAGGAGTAGTCCTGACACCTTCCCATCGTGTATAGGTTGGGCTGAAATTGTTGATGATATTCAACAGCTGCATGACCTTGAATGAGTCCTATGAACATTCCTGTACGTGCCACAGACAGCACAATCAAAACTTGTTTTCTATACTTGTAAGCAGCTTGTTTCCTGTATCTGTTTTTCTGTGCTGGCTGTTTGTCACACTGAATAAGAGAAAGTTTTGTTCCACATTTTTGGACTTCATCTCTGACTGGGATCGTGAATGGTGCCAGGAACAAACCTAAGCTTTTAGACCAGCCGTCAATCAAAGGGTTCCCAAACTGCAGAAGGATGTGAAACTCATTGCTGTCTCATCTTTCCTTTTTCATCTTTTATATTACTTCATAGTTGTTCATATTTCAGTCCTTTGTTTTTCTTCCTTTTTCATCTCTTATTATTACACAACGAATGTTCCTATCTGAGTAAATTAATGTTAGCAAGTCTTTTTTAGACTGCATTTAACCCAAAAGAACTGCTTGGATACATCCTGTGATCCAAGACACATGGTAAATGCCATTTGATAACTTTAGGCTAAATAATTGTTCCAACTCTTTCTTCCACAAGCAAAATATTGCATTTGCTGGAAATATGTGATAATCAGTGAAAATTCTGGAACTACTCAGCAGATCAGACTACAGTTTTGGAGAGAGTAGCAGAGTTAGTGTTTCAGGTTATGGTGGTGTGTTCATAGACAGACAGTTAGAAGGCTACCTTACAGAGGGCAAACTGTAGATCTAAGTACTGACAAGTGTGGTCTCAGGGCTCCTAATTTTCCCACATTTAAGGAGCAGTGTTAGATTCCTCAAGAATGTATGGCTTTCAATATTGATCTTCTGGTCGTAAACCTGATGATAAATGCTCTCTTGATAGTAATGAGCTTTTCTTGCCAATGGCCTCAGAGTGTCATTGAGCAAGTTAGAATGACACACAAGCAAATTTGATTAAAATTCTGATGAATTTACAATTAAGGGACTGCAGCCTGTGAAAAATTGACTTCAACATTTTCTATTCCTCCTTAAGTCTAATTAACAATCAATTTCTCGCTGCACTTTGCACTTAGGACGTGAAGTGAATCAATGCAAGGGTTGATGCCGTGCATGAATAGTTTAAGGAATGGTTAACAAAACTGACTGTTAAGATAGTATTTATTTAAATCTTTGCAATTTCTAGCTTCGTTATACGTAGGAGGATCATATGGATAAACAAAATGTATTTTAACGAATGCTGTAGCTGATTGCAATCCATAATGTGTGGGCAGTTATAAGTGTTAATTTGAATTTAATTAACTTGTTGTCGACTTTTATCATGTCCTGCAACTGACTAATTTCACATGATGTTTAATTCATGTTGCAGACAGTGATAATCTAGATAAAGAGACGCACAGAGCGAACACAGAAGGCTTCGTTGGCTGCCTGTCAGCAGTCCAGTTCAATGGGATTACTCCTCTGAAAGTTGCGTTACAAAATTCAGGTTCTCCTTTAGTCTCCATAAAAGGGCGTTTTGTTGAATCAAGTTGTGGATCTGCCCTCAGGAGCGAATCAACAGCAATCACCACATCACACTCTCTAACAGGTAACTTAAATAAGAACAACCAATAATTTGAAGGTAATGATTTGGAATCAAATATTCAACTATGATTTACCAATCATCTGGTATACATCGACTATCTCAGTACTAATCGGCCAATTATGAAAATATGTGCACGTTCATTTTATATTGTATGGAACTATATAAGAGACTGCCATCTTTCTAACAGAAGATCCCAAAACCTTTTTGCTAAGCCCCCATTTCTCCTCTTTGTTAACTTTTCTGCTTTCTCAGAAAGTGTATAATTGACAAAAGAATGCTCAAATAATTGACTTGTGAGACCATTTCAGAGGGAAATTAAGAATTCACCACATATCTATGAGTCTGGAGGCGTATGTGAACAGCAGTAGATAAGGACAGCAAGTCTCCTTCCCAAATGACACCTGTCAATCAGTTAGTTGGGTTTTTCAAGACCATCAAGTTGTTCCGTGGTCATAATTAATAACACAAGCTTTTCATTCCATATTTATTGTGTTAATTTCATTTCAAATACCCAGCTCTATTTGAAATTTCAATTACAATGGCTATATCCTATCAGAAATTGTCTAAGCATAGGTTTTAGTCAGGTTCACAGAGGGTTTCTCTCTATGAGACATAATGTGTTGACCTCTGCCTAGAACTTTCAGGATCACTGCCACTGAAACCATCTTTAAAGACCAGCCATGCACCTGGTCAAGCATTGGCAGTCTACAGGTGCCCTGCCCAGTTCATGTCAATTAATCCCATTATGAGGGACAGAGGAAATTTGCACTCTGCTTTGCCACCAGGCAACTGGATGTTGGGTTGGAGAGAGGTACATGCAGCCACTGCCCATGAAGCATGCCCAGGTATGTTGGTTACTTATGAAAGTCTGCAGGAGCGAACCCTGACTTTCAGGTCAGGAATTCTTACCACCTAGTTCCTATGTGGGTGTGAGAGAATGGAAAACTACATATGAATGAAGCATGATGATGTATTAATGAGGATATTAATGCATGCTAGTGCAGAGAGGTCTCTGACATGCACTAGACCTCACCATACAGAACTTGGCTAAACTTTCTGTTCTTGATGTTGGAAGCTCCTTACCACCAAACTCATGCAATCCTCCCAACTTTCTCCCAACTAATGCACACATTGTTCAGTGCTTGGTTAGTTTCTGCTCTTATTATGAACTTGGGACTCTGGGTTACTCATCAAGTAGCTTAATCATCATACTAATGTAGTCATAGAGTCATAGAATCATAGAATCCTACAACACAGAGACAGACCTTTTGGCCCAAACTGGTTCATGCCGAACAAAATGTCCATCTGCACTAACCCCATTTCCCTGCACATGGACCATTTCCTTCTAATCCTTTCCTATCCATGTATTTGTCCATTTGCCTTTTAAATGTTGTCAATGTACCTGCCTCAACCACTTCTACTGGCAGCTCATTCCATACGCGTACAACCCTCTGTGTAAAAAAGTTGCCCCTGGGTTCCCTTTTATTCTTTCCCCTCATACCTTAAACTGCTGTCTTCTAGTCCTCGATTCCCCAACCCTGGGAAAAAGCCTGAGTGCATTCACCTATCCATGCCTCTCATGATCTTATACCCCTCTATAAAATCCCCCCTCATTCGCCAGTGCTCTAAAGAAAAAAGTCCTAGCTTTTCCAACCTTTCCCTATAACTCAGACCACTGAGTCCAAGCAACATCCTTGTAACTTGCTTCTGCGCTCTTTCCAGGTTAATAACATCCTTCCTATAGCAAGGTGACCAAAACCAACACAATACTCCAAGTGTGGTTTTACCAATATCCTGTACAACTGCAACATGACTTCCAAACTTCTATACTCCATGCCCTGACTGCTGAGGACCAATGTGCCAAAATCCTTCTTCACTGCCCTGTCTACCTGTGACTCCATTTTCCGAAAATTGTGAACCTGTTCCACTACACTCCTTAAGGCCCTACCGTTCACCATGAAACTCCTACCTTGATTTGACTATCGAAAATGCAAGACCTCCCATTCATCTCTACTAAATTCCATTTGCCATTTCTTGGCTCACTTCCCCAGGTGATCAAGGTCCTGCTGCAATTTCTGATAACCTTCCTCATTGTCCTCAATACCACCTATTTTAGTGTCATCAGCAAACTTCTGAATCATGCCTTGTACATTCTCATCCAAATCATTGCTATGGAAAGCAGACAGTACTGGCCCAGCATTGAGCCCTGAGGCACTCCATTAGTCACAGGCCTCCAGTCCGACAAACATCCTTCTACTATTCCCTCTCCTTCCTACCATCAAACCAATTGTGTGTCCAATTTACCAGCTCCCCCTAGATTCCATGTGATCTGACCTTCGAGAGCAGCCGACTATGTGGAACCTTACCAAAGGCGTTACTGAAATCCCGTAGAGACTACACTTACTGCCCTACCCTCGTCAAACTTCCCGGTCACATCAACAAAGAGGTCTAACTAATTTGTGAGGAATGATCTCCCATGCACAATGCCATGCTGACTACTCCTAATCAAACTCTGCCTTTCGAAATGCAAGTATATCTTACCCCTCAGAATCTTCTCAAGTAACTTACCCACCGTAGATGTTGGGCTTAATGGTCTATAGTTCCCAAACTTTTCTTTGCACCTCTTTTTGAATAAGGGCACAGCATTAGCTACTGTCCAGTCTTCCAGGACTTCACCTGAGGCAAGTTGATGCAAACATATCAGCCAGGGCTCCCACAATTGCTTCTCTTGCCTCTTGCAGTGTTCTTGGATATACCTGCTCAGGACCTGGAGATTTATCCACCTTCATGCATGCCAATATGTCCAACACCCCCTCTAAGGGCAGCACGGTGGCTCAGTGGCTAGCACTACTGCCTCATAGCATCAAGGATCCAGGTTCAATTCCCACCTCAGGCGATTATCTGTGTGGAGTTTGCACATTCTCCCCGTGGGTTTCTTATGGGTGCACCAGTTTCCTCCCACAATCCAAAGATGTAATGGCCAGGTGAATTGGCCATGCTAAATTGCCCATAGTGTTAGATGCATTAGTCAAGGGTAAATGGGGGGGGGGGGGGGTTACTCTTCAGAGGGTTGGTGTGGACAGTGTCCCCCACTGTCACCTCAGTCAGCTGTTCTGCCCTATTTCCCAAGATTATGTCAGGTTTTGCCCCTTCCTGAGTAGGACCCTTTACATATTGCTTGAGGAAACTTTTCTGAATGCACTTAACAAATTCCATCCCATCTATGCCCTTCAGGCTTAGGCAGTCCCAGTCTATATTAGGAAAATTAAAATTTCCTACTATGACAACACTATTGCTCCTGCAAGTCTTCCCAATCTCCCTGCATATGTGTTCCTCTAATTCCCGTTGACTTTTGGTACAACCCCAATAATGCCACCATCCCTTTCTTATTTCTAAGCTCCACCCACAAAGCCTCACTGGATGTCCTTCAATTACTTCATCTCTGACTACTGCTGTGATACTCGCCTTAATCAAAAATGCAACACCCCCATCCCACTACCTTCCACCAACTCTGTACCACAAAAGCACCTGTATCCTAGCTCATTAAGCTGCCAGTCCTCTCCCTCCCATAGCCATGTTTCTGTAATGGCTATAATATCCCAGTCCCACGTACCTACCCATGTCCAGAATATAAAGACAGATAGCAAAGGTTTTTGTCAAGAAAATAACAAAGAGTGCCTAAAGTAAACATTGATCCTTCAGAGGATGAGAATGGGCATTAGGTTATGGGATATGGTGAAATGGCTGAGGCATTGAACAGGTCTTTTGTATTGGTCTTCACAGTGGAAGACACTCATAACATGCCAGTAATTGACAAAGAGACAAAGGTAGGTGAGGACCCAGAAACAATCATTATTACAGAAGAGGTAGTGTTGGGCAAGCTAATGAAGCTAAGGGTAGACAAGTCTCCTGGCCTTGATGGAATGCATCCTAGGGTACTAAAATAGATAGTGGGAGAAATAGCAACTGCACTTGTGGTAATTTTTCAAAATTCACTGGACTCTGAGGCAGTTCTAGCAGATTGGAAAACAGCAAATGTGATGTCACTGTTTAAAAAGGGAGGTAGACAAAAGATGGAGAATTATAGACTGGTTAGCTTAACGTTTGTAGTAGGGAAGATGCTTGAGTCTATTATCAAGGAAGAAACAGCAAGGCGTCTCGATAAAAATTGTCCTATTGGGCAGAAGCAGCATAGTTTCATGAAGGGCAGGTCATGCTTAACAAATCCTTTGGAATTCTATGAGACATTATGAATAAGGTGGGTAATGGGGGCCTACTGGATCAGTGAACCTGGATTTCCAAAAGAACTTCGAAAGATGCTGCACAAGAGGCTGCTGCATATGATAAAGATGTATGGCGTTACGGATAAAGTATTAGCATGGATAGAGGATTGGTTAACTAACAGGAAGTAAAGAGTGGGGATAAATGAGTGCTATTCTGGTTAGCACTCAGTAACTAGTGGTGTGCCTCAGGGATCTGTATTTGGACCACAATTATTCACAATTTGTATTGATGATTTTGGAGTTGGGGACCATGTGTTATGTATTAAAGTTTGCAGATAACACTAACATGAATGGCAGAGCAAAATGTACAAAGGATCGTGAAACTTTGCAGAGGAACATAAACACTTTAAGTGGATAAAGATCTGGCAAATGGAATACAATGTTAATACATGTAAAGTCATCCATTTTGGTAGGAGAAACAGTAAAAAGGCTTATTACCTGAATGGTAAAACATTCCAGCATGTTGCTATGCAGAGGGACCTGGATTTTCTTGTGCAGGAAGCACAGAAGGTTGGTCTGCAGGTGCAACAGGTAATTAAGAAGATAAATGGAATTTTGTCCTTCATTGCTCAAAAGATTGAGTTTATAAGGAGGAAGATTCTATTGCAGCTATCTAGGGTGCTGGTGAGGCCACACTGGAGGACTGCATGCAGTTTTAGTCTCCTTACTTGAGAAAGAATGTACTGACACAAGAGGAGGTGCAGAGGAGATTCACTGGGTTGATTCTGGAGTTGAGCGGGTTGTTTCATCAGGAGACACTGAGTAGACTGGGATTATACTCAGAGAGTATAAGCTTTACCCAGAGAGTAGTAAGGACGTGGAATGCCATGCCGGCAAGGTAGTAGAATCAATTTTAAGGTCATTTAAATGGTTATTGGATAAACATATGGATGATAGTGGAATAGTATAGGTTAAATGGGCTTCCGGTTGGTTTCATAGGTTGACACAAAATTGATGGCCGAAGAGCCTGGACTGCGCTGTTATGTTCTATGTTCTGTGTAATGTTCTATATTCATTAGAATTCAGAAGGGTGAGGGAGGATCTTATAGAAACATATAAGATTATGGAGGGAATAGATAAGATAGAAGTAGAGAGGATGTTTCCACTGCTGGGTGAAACTAGGACAAGAGGGCATAGCCTCAAGACTAGAGGGACCAGATTTAGGACTGAATTGAGAAGGAACTTCTTCACCCAGAGGGTTGTGAATCTATGGAATTCTTTGCACGGTGAAGTGGTTGAAGCTACTTCAGTAAACATTCTTAAAGCTAAGATAGATTTTTTTTGAACAACAAAGGAATTAAACGACACAGTGAGAGCGCTGGTAAGCGGAGCTGAGTTCAGGAAAAGATCAGCCATGATCTTATTGAATGGCAGAGCAGGCTCAAGGGGGCAGATGGCCTACTCTTGCTCTTAGTTCTTATGTTCATCGGCCTTACCTGTCAGCCCTCTTACATTGAAGCAAATGCAGTTTAATCTAACAGGCATCCCTTGCTCCCTGTCTTGTTCCATCCTGACCTGTCTCTTCAACTTACTATTTCTGATTACTGAATCTCTTCTGAGCCTCTCACTTGCCTCCCTACTGTTGCAGATCACGCCCCCCCCCACCCCCGCTGCCGCCCCCCACTGCCAATCTGTTTAAACCCTCATTTGCAGCACGAGCAAATTTAGCCACCAAGCTATTGGTTCCCCCCTCTACTGGGTGGCACGGTGGCTCAGTGGTTAGCACTGCTGCCTCATAGCACCAGAGTCCCAGGTTTGATTCCAGCCTTGGGCGACTGTCTGTGTGGAATTTGCACATTCTCTCTGTGTCTGTGTGGGTTTCCTCTGGGTGCTCTGGTTTCCTCCCACAGTCCAAAGATGTGCGGGTTCGGTGAATTGGCCATGGGAAATTGCCCATGGTGTTAGGTGCATTAGTCAGAGGGAAATGGGTCTGGGTGGGTTACTCTTTGGAGGGTCGGTGTGGACTGGTTGGGCCTGTTTCCGCACTGTAGGGAATCTAATCTAATCTAGTTCAGGTGCAACCCATCCTTCTTGAACAGGTCACCTATGCCACAGAAAGGATCCCAATGATCTAAAATTCTGAATCACTGCCCCATTCACCAATTCTTTAGCCACACATTCGTCTGCCATAATCTGCTGGCACGTGGCACTGGAAGTAATCCAAAGATTATCACCAATGAGCTCCTGGTTTTTAACTTTTCTCCTAGCTCTCTATAATCACTCTGTAGGATGTCATCCCTATTTCTACCTATGTCATTTGTGCCAACATGCACAATGACATCTGGCTGCTCACCCTCCCCCTTGAGAATGTTCTGCAGCCACTCAGAGACATCCTGGACCCTTGCACCTGGAAGGTAACACACCATCCTGGATTCCGATGTGCAACCGCAGAATCTCCTATCTGTCCCCCTAACTATCAAGTACCCTATCATTAAGGTCCTGTTTACCTTTACCCTTTCCAGCTGTGCCCCCGAGTTAGTCATAGTGGCCTTATGGTCTTATAGTGCCACCAAGCTGCTTTCCCCTTAACGGTCATTCCCCCCATCAATAATATCCAAAACGGTATACTTATTTTTCAGGGGAATGGCCGCAGGGATTCCTGCACTCTCTGCCTACTCCCTTTGCCTCTATTAGTGGCCACCCAGCTACTCTCTGCCTGCACCGTAGGTGTCACCACCTGACTAAAACTCTTATCTAGGAAGTGCTCAGTAACTCGGATGATCCTGGAAAAGCACAGCAGGTCAGGCAGCATCCAAGGAGCAGGAGAATCGACGTTTGAGGCATAAGCCCTTCTTCAGGAAGGGCTCATTCCTGAAGAAGGCTTATGCCCGAAACGTCGATTCTCCTGCTCCTTGGATGCTGCCTGACCTGCTGCGCTTTTCCAGCAACACATTTTTCAGCTCTGACGTCCAGCATCTGCAGTCCTCACTTTCACCTCGGATGATCCTGAATGCATCCAACCCCAGCTCTAGCTTCAGCTCCCTAACACCGTCTTCCAGGAACTGCAGCTGGGTACAATTCCCACAATATAGTCATCAGGGACAATGGAAGTCTCCCTGAGCTTCCACATTCTGCAGGAAGAACATGCGACTGCCCTATTTGCCATCTTAACTGCTGTAAAACTTAAAGGAAAGTTAAAAGGACTTTACTTGAGCGTACCTGTACTTTTTACTGAGCCACTGCTCTCTGAAGCCTCTCGAGCCAAAGCCTTACTTCTTATTCAGCTACCAACAAATTTTGCACGTCTCTCTACCCCTCCATGTTCCTCTATTCCTGATAGTTAGGCCTATGATGGAACATTCTCTACTTCCCTGAATGAGTATAACACCAATAATACTCAAGAAGCTTGATGAAAACCAAGTCAACTAAGCCCTTTGATCAGCAGCCCAACCATTATGTTAATACTCATCCTCTCCACACTGAGGCACAATGGCAGGAATGAACATGAACAGGAGTGAGCAGCAATTCATCAAGTCTCTTCAACAGTATCTCCCAAAGCCATGATTCAACCACCTGGAAGTTTAAGGAGTAGAAGTTCATGCACATCAGGCCATTTCTTCAGTGTTGCTGGATCAAAATCCTGGGAGTCCTTTCTTAACAATCAGAATAGCTTCACCATGGATTACCATGGCTTAATGAGTAGGCTTACCAACATTGCCTTCTGGAATGTTAAGGGTAAACAATAAATGCTGACCTTGTCAGTGATGGACACATCCCATGATGGAATACTAAGGAAATTTCCATATGTTATTCCATTTCAAAAAAGCTTACAGTCCAAATTTTAACCATATATATCCGAGATAACCCACCATAATAAATTACATTTTAGCTGAGTCTCCAAGAATGCAGAATTATTACTGAATAAATTTTTCACTTCAATGAGAATCAGCATTCTTAAAATAATTTAAATAATAATGACCACATAATTTGTTTCTGTCATGTTAGTTGGGGAACAAATATTGGCCAAGACCTCAGGAGGTTTCCTTGCTCTTCAAATAGTGCCATGAGATTTTGTTTTACATCCACATTATGTTTTCATGTAGTCACATAACAATGTCCCTTCAGACAGTCCAGCATTTCTTACAAAACTGTACTTGACTATGAGCCTACAGTGTGCACATAAATCAGTGCAGTGTTCTTGAAACTACAACCACAAAACTAAAGTTTAGACAGATGTGATGTCTTACACCAATTTAGTGAAATTTCTGCAGATTTTCCATTCAACAAATCAGATATAATAGGATAGCCTCCACAGATTTTCCTCCCCACTTTATATATAAGCATTTGGATGGAACATTTGAGCACACACATGCCATAACTATGGATCAATAACATCACAGACGAAACCTTCATTGCCTTCTTCAAAGCAGGAATAGTTAATGTAAATGGGCATGAATAATATATTGGGTCAGTGACAAAGAATAGGCCAAATGATATTAGCATTCACCACCCTCTGGCTCTAAGTTCACATAAAATGATATTCATGTGAATAAATTTTAAGAAAAGAGCAATTTCAATATGCCCAACCTGCCTCCTTTCTTCACCCCTGGTAGTCACAAATTTAATAATTTGCATATTGTATTTTTTGTTACCTTCCCTCATTGCAAGAATTGCCAAAAGCAAAATATTGAGGATGTTGAAAATCTGAAAACTAAAAATGCTGGGCGATACAGGTGAATGTGTAATAAATCAGAAACTATGTTATATCGACCACAAAGAGTCAGACTCTTGTGAGTCAGATAACTTGAAGTTTATTTACAATGCTGGCTACTTAAAAAAACTACAATATTATGAACTTAGGCGCACAGTCTGAGTTCTGTACTTATTAATAATGACATGATGACTCAGTGGTTAGCAGTGCTGCCTCAAAGTGTCAGGAACCTGGGTTCGATTCCAAGTGCGGGTGACTGTCTGTATGGAGTTTGTACATTCTCCCTGTGTCTGTGTGGGTTTCCTTTGGGTGATCCAGTTTCCTTCCACAATCCAAAGGTGTGCAGGTTAGGTGAACTGGCCGGGCTAAATTACCCATAGTGTTCAGGGATATGCAGGTTCAGTGCATTAGTCAGGGGAAAATGGAGGATAATAGGGTCAGGAAATAGGTCTGGGTGGATTACTCTTTGGAGGATCAGTGTGGATTTGTTCGGCTGAAGGGCCTGTTTCCATACTGTAGGAATTCTATGATTCTAATGTTGCTGTCGAATACACACAAAAATAATTGACTGACTACACTGATTCCATGACACAGTAAGGATACTTGAAGGCATGATAGGAACTTTTATATCAAAAGTTCACATTTCATAGTGCTGTCCAATTGCCTTCAAGTCTGGAATCTATGTCATATTGTGACACTGAGAAGCATAAGCTGGTCAGACAGCATCTGTGATATTATAATTCATGGGACTTAAAGAACTGAAATGTTGACTGTGTTTCTTTCTCCATAGATGTTTCCTGATGTACAATCATTGAATCATAGGGATAAATCTAATGTTTTATTGACGACGTCCAAGTTGCATTGTGGTTTTTGGAGGGTCTGTAGTTGTGAAGTTGAGTGTATTCTTTCAATGTATCTTCCCAAGATAGCCTCATTTATTGCTTTCCATGCCCCTGTGACATGTCTCACATCTGATTTCCACCCCATCTTATCATGATCCTGCCCCATTACTCAATAAATATCCACCCAAAGACCAGCATCCATTGTGCCCTCTTTGAAAGCCAACAGTGCACCCGGGCAAGGCTGGAGCTGCCGTATATGGTCCTAACATTTGCCCAGGATGTGGCAGACAGAAGGATATTGTCATCCCACTTTGCAGGCAGGAATCTGGAGACCCTGCTAGACAAGGTGATGCCAGTGCAGGACTTCCTCCTCTCCCAGGAACACCACACTAGACCATGCCATACCAGTCCGAAATTGATACCAATGTTAGAGCTGATTCTGGAAGAATTCGCAGTACTGTTGGAAGAAGTTTAATGCCCTGCTCCAGTCTGCCAGGATAAGTGTTACCAGGCTCTCCCAAAACTTCCCATTCACTCTATCTTGATTACTGCACCAAGTCTCATGCTTTACCATGCTCGCTATCACATGCAATATGTCCTGTCATTGGCTTCAGCCACAAAACCTTTACACCATTATTCCTGTATTACCTCTGCATTGCCTGCTCAGACACTACCCACCTGCACAGATGGTAAAAGCTGTTCCACCCACTTTCAGCTGCAGTAATACCTGCTTCTCTCCCTTGTGGTAGAGGTCAGTCCACAGTAGGGTAGAATGACTGAAGGCAGATGGTGTGCTGCCTGACATTCAGATCCTCACCAGTTTTACAAGAGGGTCCTGACTCTGCAGTAAAGAATAAGACAGTGAAGATCCTTACTGAGAGTTAACAAGCAAGCAGCCTCAGTATTGGTGTATGTGTATTGTTATGGACCAGGCCAGAGTCCCTCAAAACATTTTAAGGTAGCCCAGACCCTAACTTTTCGAGTTGTTTTATGCAGTTGTGAAGTGGATGTTCCAGGCATGATGCAGCTAGCCCAACCACTCAGCTTGAAGCAAAACAGAATTTATTTTTACACATGAACAAAAGAAAACAAAGTTTCAAATAACATAACAATTTGAAAACCGAAGCAACACGACAACGAAACTTAACAAAGTGCTGTTCCTGCAACATCCCCATAAACACGCCCCTTGGCAAAAAGGTAAATTCAAATAAGGGTTCTTACAGGAGAGAGATGTCAGAGAGAGAGTCAGCCAGAAAACCTCTGTTGAGTAAGGGAAACCTTTCCCTCAGCAGCTTTCGTTGATTAACAGCTTCAAACTAAAACAAACGAGAGAAATCCCTGACTGGGGAGAACTAGCCACTATTCTTTCATTGTACAAGTGTTTTTAAAAAAAGCCAAACCAAAAAGCCCTTTTCCCTTAGGCAGAATCTGTTAGCCTTAATCGAAGTAGCCAGATCAGACGTATCAGCACCTCTGCCTTTACGAGCCCTCTTGAAAAAATCACTGGCAAAATAAAGGGGCAGCATCGTCACATGCAGTAACCACACTTGTACTCCTGATCAGTTTCTCAAAGTGCAGGCAGTAATATTGACTTAAAATAGAAGAGAAAGCAATTAACATTCTGATGAATCACTTGTGCACTCAGTCAAATGTTAATACATTCTTTCTGAGGTGCTGTACTAGTATGGCTGCTGATTTCTGACTGGTGTTTAGCAAACCTACTGCAAAAATAAGCACTTTCATTTTCTAACCCTCTTGCTAAAATGGAATTGTCCATTAGTTGATTTGATTATTTTATTTTATAAACTACATGTTAATAGTCCCACTGTTTCTTGCTTTTCTTCAAGTCAATAAGATCTGGATTTCTCTTATTTTTCCACCCAAGATAGATGAGTTCACCCTTAACATTAAAATTCATTTGCCTTGGTTTCACCCACTCACAGTCTATCAATATCTCTCAATAATTTTATGCTGCTGTCTAGACTGCTTACTGTATCTCCCATCTCTGTGTCATTGGCAAATAAAGTATAAGAGAAAACTTGGGTCTCATAAAACAAACAATGAAGGATGTAATCTACATGTCACCAGCAGAAAAAAATGTCACAGCCTAGTATAATAAGCAAGACTTTGCATTTGTCTCCTCTCCCTATCTCCTCAAAACATTAAATCAAAGTTTGATTGTGCAAACAGATAATGCCCATGGCATTGCCTGCCTGTCTGCCTGCCAGTAAGATTTCCAAAAATTGATATCAAATCTGAGGTTATATAACACCACCAGGGACCTCACTTATGTTGTCAAAACTTGGTTTTGTAAACAAAAAAGAATTTTGCTTGGCAGACATATGTACTACTGCAATCACTCTGTCATAATTCTGAGTGGGGAATCTTGATGCAATTTGACAGCATGGTGTCAATGGTCATTAAACTTTTTAAGTGGAGGCAAAATGAATAGAATCTCCAAATTGCTGTAAAAAAAACTCAGCAAGTCTGACAGGGTCTGTGGAGAGAAAGCGAACTTAACATTCCATGATCTTCCTTCAGAACATAGGTGCTGCCAGACCTGTCGAGCTTTTTTTTTAGCAATTTCTGATTTCCAGCCTCCGCAGTTCTTTGTTTTCTTTTCTTTTAAACATAGAATCCCTACAGTGTGGAATGAGGGCATTCAGCCCATTGAGTCTGCATCAAACCTCCTAACACCATCCCATCCTATCCATGTGAAGTACATTTCCCATGGCTAATCCACCTCGCCCAAACGTCCCTGTTCACTGCAGGGCAATTTAGTGTGGTCAGTTCAACCAATTGGCACATTTTGGACTGTGGCAGGAAACCAGAGCACTTGGAGGCAACTATGTAAACTCCACACAGTCAGCCCAGGCTGGAATCGAACCCTGACATTGTGAGGCAGCAGTGCTAACCACTGAGCCATTGTGCTGCTCTGCACACTGGGGTACAGGCAATTCCAGTCCATGAGTCATTTATGTCCTTCTGGTCATCATGTTTCACTTTGAATTTGCATTGTTTGATGACTTACTTTTGTAATTTCTTCATCCCATAGAAGGATTAGGCATAAACATGGTGAAATTAAACATGATGCACATGGAAAACAGACAGTTGTAATTCAGAATGCTGGAGAAACTCAGCAATTCTGGCTGCATCTAAGGAGGGGGAAACGACATTAATGTTTTGAGATTGGTATGACTCTTTTTCTGCAGAACTCAGTATTGACACCCGACACCGTAAAACCTGCCCAATTTTACTTTTCACTGAAGTCAATGGAAAGAAAGAAAACTATATTGATTATACTGTGTGTGCAATTCCTGTACAGTATATTTTGCGTCACACAGACGTTAGTAAGTTTTCAAACATAAATATTTTCCAGAGGCATAGACTATTAATCCCCATAACATGAGTTTTATTTCCACTAGTTTGAAATAGCAAATTCAGTTTGTACATATTAAAGCTGATATCAATAAAAGTGACCTTATTGGATTGTCATAAAAACCCAACTGTAAAACACTACAGGAGTATACAGCAAGTTACAATGATAGTTGAACAAATGATGGACAAAATTTACTGTGGATAGGTTTGAGATAAATTGATTTTGGGGGAAAGAAAGGAATGGGAATATATAATATGTGAAAAGTGTCAGATCTGGAAGATCAAGGAGACAACCTTTGAAATCTCATGGGATATCTTCATAAACTCAGATCTGTAGTTTCTGGGAATATTGTTGTAAATGGTCATATCTTATATTGTTTCCAATACATGTTATAAAGAGAACAGCCAATTTGCAGTTGGCAACATTTCACAAAATGCAAATGAATGAAAATTCAGTCTATTTGTCTGTGCAATTTACATTGCTTTGTGAAGAGTATTGGCATGACGTGGGGAACTCGCCAACCTTCTTTTAATATCATTCAGGATTCTTTTTACATCCTTCTGACCAGACAGTGGAACTTTGCCGACACATATGAAGATTGTGTCATCTCTATTCACCTAACACTTCCACAGCCCAAAATTAATAGATCAGCTTTGCATGTTTACTCCATAGTAAGGGGAGCCTAAACCCGTAGCGTTCTGATTCAGTCAGGAATTCTACCAACCTTGTGAGAGCTGGGACTCTTCACTATGGTGATATATCTCAGAATATTTAAGAAAAGGCCAATTTCTAATTTATAATTATGCACGATACACACTTATTTGTCTCCTTTGAAAAATCTAAATTTTGAAAATTTCACTGAAAATCCTTACACATGACTTATGTGTGAATATTTTTATTTAATAATACTATCACTCTATTAAGCTTTATGAATTTGAAATGTTTAAAGTACGTCTGTTTTATTCTTCATTACTGACAAGACTATTTTCTAAAGCAACAAAAATGATTAAAACTGAAGAATATGAATACTTTAAAATATTACAGCTATCAAGCTGCGCATCCAAACAATAGCAACAAAAACACTTCGCTTTGTTAAGGATGAAGAGGCAAGGAAATTGAATTAAAATTATGACGTACGAAGACTGATACAACACAACATAACAATATTGTTTTTGCTACAAAGAGTAGCTGAAGAGCATTGATGACACATTTGTGACACAATGAAAAATCTAATCAGATGTACTGTGAATTCTTTGCTGTGCACGTGCAGAATGGGTTTGGCATGGCATTGTCACTATGCATGATGAGCAATCGTTTTTGGGTATCTGAGTCAAGATTAGAGTGGTGCTGGAAAAGCACAGCAGGTCAGGCAGCATCCAAAGAGCAGGAAAATTGACGTTTCGGGCAAAAGCCCTTCAGCAGCCCTGTTCCCTGCATGCTGCCTGACCTGTTGTGCTTTTCCAGCACCACTCTAATCTTGACTCTGATCTCCAGCATCTACAGTCCCCACTTTCGCTCTGTTTTTGGGTATCTTTCTATTCAGAATGGTCTACGCTAATATTGAACATATTATGAGGACAGAGATATTCAATTGGTTTACCTCCCCACAAATGTCTACCCAGCATTTCTATCACCAAGAGTAGAATGAAATAATGCTTTTTTGAAGACTGTGACTGGAGCACCAGGTTTATCTTGAAGTACAGAATCATTACAATTTAAATTAGTTTGTATTTTACAAATATGTAAAGCAGCAATAAATTCAGAAGTCGCATGACACCAGGTTATAGTCCAACAGGTTTATTTGAATTTGCAAGCTTTTGGAGCACTTCTCCTTCATCAAATGAAGAACACTTCACCTGATGAAGGAACAGCACTCTGAAAGCTTGTGATTTCAAATAAACATGTTGGACTATAACCTGGTGTCATGCAACTTCTGACTTTGTTCATCCGAGTCCAGCAACGGCACCTCGACATTAAAGCAGCAACAGGCAGCATTAATAAAATTTGCTTTTCCTAACATTTAAAACTGGGATAATATCACACAAAATGAGATAGCTTGCATTTTTGTTTTCTTACTTGCTCCCAGTTTTCTGATAAGACAGCAACAAAGCATATCTTTTGAATCCACTTAAATTAGAAAAATGAATCATTGAAAGCATATAATGTGCCTTTATACTTAGAACATCAAACTTTTAAGAAGCAAATGTTTCAGTGATCAACTTGACCTCCTTATGAGTCTCCAGGCTGTATTAATGATTGAATAGTTTAATAGAACATGTAGCACAGGAGACCATTCAGCAAACCATGCTTGTGTTGGTTCTTAGAAAGAGCAGTTGGGCTTAATCCTATGTTCTCACATTTTAGACCACAAAACCATAAGAAATAGGAGTGGAAGTAAGGCCATTGAGTCCACTCCGCCATTCAATCATGGCTGATTGGCATTTCAATGCCACTTACCCACACTCTCCCCGCATCCCTTAATTCCTTGTGAGATTAAGAATTTATCAATCTCTGCCTTGAAGACATTTAATGCCCCGGCTTTCACTGCTCTCTATGGCAGTGAATTCCACAGGCCCACCACTCTCCAGCTGAAGAAATGTCTCCTCATTTCCGTTTTAAAGTGACCCCCTCTAATTCTAAAGCTGTGCCCACAAGTCCTAGTGTCCCCGCTGGACGGAAACAATTTCCCAGCGTCCATCCTTTCTAAGCCATCATTATCTTGTAAGTTTCTATTAGATCTCCCCTCAACCCTCTGAACTCCACGAATTCAATCCCAAGATCCTCAGCCGTTCATCGTATGTTAGGCCTACCATTCCAAGGATCATCCTTGTAAATCTCCACTGTCTGTTTTGTCTGTTATCCCTCTTTTTTTCATTCTCAAGAACCTATTTGTCTCGCTTTAAAACCACCTGTGAAATCAACTTGCACCAGCTTATCAACCCAACAATTCTTGCAACTCAAATCATTCCTTTCCCTTTGAAACAAAAAGACAAGCCTAGTAAATATGTTCAAGTTAGGTTGAAACATATTATCCAATTTTTATACAGCTTCCAATCCAGGCTTTGCATTTGTCCATTGCCACATGTTGGGGTGAATCTGCTGAGTTGAGTATAGATGCAATACAATTTTGGCAATGTGAGCTGGTACCTGCCTAAACTGAACATCAAGGAAGTGGGCTGAAACTCAACCCATCTTCTGCAGTCAGCCCACATAAACCCCTTGATGCTATTTATATTCCAGTGCTTTATATATATATATATATATTCCGAACAACTCAATACGGTGCTAGCTGGCTGAATAATGTCTAACAGTATTTTCAATGTAACCTTTGACTTATTTCTATGGTGCAGTAACCTGAAGACATATCTGCTTCTTATTGCAACTGTAATCTATAGAACAGAGAAATGTGATGAGGAAATAGCTAAATTTAATTTGTAGGCCATGAGATGACAGCCATTTATTATACATATGTAGCAAACTTATGAAATGGACTGTTTTATTGGCAGCAGTATGACAAATGGATCAGATTTTGTAACTCTATCAGATAGTGGCCATCTTATCAAGAGTGTGTACATAAATAATATCGTGGTCAGTAAATTGATTTAATTTATTTCCATCCTAAATAGGTCATATCTGAATACTTTTCTTCAATACTTAATCAGGTTTTTTTTTCCCTTTATGTTAGTGAGATCTAGAAATATGCATAAACTGACCTGGCAGATGATATAAATCAAAATCCAACACTTTTTATTCTTTATTTCTTATATTATGCCTTTAATACAAAGGAAGACTTGCATTTATATAATGTCTTCCAAAAAGAGATCACAAAGTGCTTTTAAAAATAAAGCATTTTTGAAGTGTTATCACTGTTCTAATTCAGCTAGGACTCAAAATAAAACAAAAATGTGACATTGAGCAAATAATCTACCTTTGTAGTCTTGGATAAAGACTCAATATTGACTAGGATACTATGGATAACTCCCTCCCTGTTTTGTTTTTAACAGTGCCACAGAAACATGCTGCAAGAAGATTGTAAAGCAAATGAAAATCCTAAACACATTTGTGGACGGCACGGTGGCACAGTGGTTAGCACTGCTGCCTCACAGCGCCAGAGACCCAGGTTCAATTCTCGCCTCAGGTGACTGACTGACTGTGTGGAGTTTGCACATTCTCCCCATGTCTGAGTGGGCGTGCTGCGGTTTCATCCCACAGTCCAAAAATGTGCAGGTTAGGTGAGTTGACCATGCTAAATCGCCCCTAGTGTTAGGTGCAGGGGTAAATGTAGGGGAATGGGTCTGGGTGGGGTGCGCTTCGGCCGGTCAGTGTGGACTTGTTTGGCCAAAGGACCTGTTTCCACATTGTAAGTAATCTAATATAAATGTTGTGAAAATGACTACAAAGAATTTACAGTACAAGGACAGTCAGCTTTCCACTGCATAGATCTGTGCTGTTGTTGCATGTAAACTATAACCCACATTACATTAGCTAACCCTATTAACATGTCTTTCCATTCCTTTCTCATTTCTCGCTTGCTTATTGGGAACTATATCATGCTGACTATGTTACTGATTAACAGGCCTGAGCAATGGATGTAATAGAATCATAGAATCCCTGTATGGAAACAGACCCTTTGGCCCGACAAGTCCACACCAACCCTCCAAGTGTAACCCACCCAGACCCATTCCCCTACCCAATATTTACCCCTGACTAATACACCTAACCTACACATCCCCTAACATTATAGTTAATTTAGCATGGCCAGTTCAACTAACCTACACACCTTTGATTTGTGGGAGGAAACTCACACAGACACGGGCAGAATATGCAAACTCCATACAGATAGTCACCCAAGGCTGGGATCAAGCCCAGGTCTCTGGTACTATGAGATAGCAGCGCTAACCACTGAGCTACCATACGACCCCTCATGACAATGAACTCGAAGCCCATCATTGTGACTGGAGATTTTAGATTAGATTAGATTAGATTAGATTAGATTAGATTTCTTACAGTGTGGAAACAGGCCATTTGGCTCAACAAGTTCACACGAACCCTCCGAAGAGTAACCCACCCAGACCTATACCCCTACCTTTGCCCCTGACTAATGCACCTCACACTACAAACAATTTCCCATGGCCAATTCACCTAACTTGCACATCTTTTGGACTGTGGGAGGAAACCGGAGCACCCAGAGGAAATCCACACAGATACGGGGAGAATGTGCAAACTCCACACAGACAGTCACCCGAGGCTGGTATCAAACCCGGGTCCCTGGCATTGTGAGGCAGCAGTGCTAACCATTGAGCCACCATGCCACCCCTGTTATTAACTTACTCAGTCTGGAATTTAAGCAAAAAACTGCCATTATAATTACTTTCCTATAAATGCTTTAACTGCTGTGATGTTTTAAGAGCTTGATATAAATAATAAGTCAAGGCTCAGAATGTGTACAACATCACCCAGTGTCCTTTGCATCTTGCAGAAGCATGGCATCAGAAGAATACATATAACCAGAAAAGTGAATTGCCACAGGAACAGCTGATAACAGAAAAAATGTTAAACTTGGGCAGTAGCCAAAAACAGCACATGGCAGAGTTTTTTTTCAAAGAAAGTAATCAAACCCCAGACATTGACAGAATTCGTAAAAACGCAGGTGCATTCACAGAATGGATTAGAAACCAACAGACATCCTAAACAACTTGAATGTTTTTAACCAAAGGATGAAGCTCCATTTTCCGATTTAGCTGTAGCGTGGAACATGAAGTTCAGAGAATGTCAGGAAGAAAACGAAAGAAAAACATACAAGATTGTACCAACAGTCTATGCTAGATGCAATAAAGATAAAAAATAAAATACACTTACAGCTCAGTATCTGAATGCACATTACATCCATAATTAATTAAAGAATTGATACTGTACTTTGAAGTGAATAAATATGATGTTATAGTCATTCTGAAGATGTGGCTGAAAGACGATAAGAATTGGATTTTGAATATTGAAGTGTAAAGTGACCGTAATCTTGCCAGACCATAGGCCTGCTCTCTGATTAGATGAGGACAACTGATGGTGGTTTAACCTGAAGGTTACCATGCCTCAGATGAGGAGGAAGGTCAAGAAGGAGAGTCCTTCCTAGTAACCTCAGCTGCTGTGGGAATTGGACCCACAATGTTGGCATCACACTGTGTCACAACTAGCTGTCCAGCTAACTGAGCTAACTGATCCCCACTGTTGAGGAGTATATGACATTCAAGAAGGAAAGAGGGAGAGGTCTGCTTTCTAACAAATGATGGGCCAGCCAGGAAGGTAAATTTGAATATAAAATACTTAACTCGTGAATCAGCGGCCCAAAGGCTGAACAGGAGCGAACATGGGGACTGCTGGGTAAATGAACTAATGTATTCAGGCATGACTAAACCTGAAACACTGCACGTGTAGTGTCTCTCACCAAATTGGACCCACAACGTTGACATCACATTGCTTGACAAACCAGCTATCCAACTGTCTGAGCTCACTGTTGAGGAGTACGTGACATTCAAGAAGAAAATAGGTCTGCTTGTTAATCAATGATGGATTTGGTGAAATAGTGTTGATGTTGGTTCAGGATGTCAAAATGTAGTATTGGTCTGGATGGAGCTGAGGAAAAGCAGGAGAAAAAATTCTGCAGTGGAAGTGATCTATAGGCACCCAAATAGAAACCACAATGTAGGAAATTTTATACAAAAAAAAGGGTGCTTACGATAAAGACATGGCAATAATTGTGAATGACTTTAATCTGATCTGCAGACCTCACTTTCTCCTCCAAGAGTCCAGCTAACTGATCCCCACTGTTGAGGAGTATATGACATTCAAGAAGGAAAGAGGGAGAGGTTTGCTTTCTAACAAATGATGGGCCAGCCAGGAAGGTAAATTTGAATATAAAATACTTAACTCGTGAATCAGCGGCCCGAAGGCTGAACAGGAGCAAACATGGGGACTGCTGGGTAAATGAACTAATGTATTCAGGCATGACTAAACCTGAAACACTGCACTTGTAGTGTCTCTCACCAAATTGGACCCACAATGTTGACATCACATTGCTTGACAAACCAGCTATCCAACTGTCTGAACTCACTGTTGAGGAGTACGTGACATTCAAGAAGAAAATAGGTCTGCTTGTTGATCAATGATGGATTTGGTGAAATAGTGTTGATGTTGGTTCAGGACGTCAAAATGTAGTATTGGTCTGGATGGAGCTGAGGAAAAGCAGGAGAAAAAATTCTGCAGTGGAAGTGATCTATAGGCACCCAAATAGAAACCACAATGTAGGAAATTTTATACAAAAAAAAGGGTGCTTACGATAAAGACATGGCAATAATTGTGAATGACTTTAATCTGCATGAAAGCTGTAAAAATATTATTGGCAATAATGGATTTGATAGTGCTCTCAAAGCATGCTTTCAAGATCATTTCTTAGAAAAGCATGTTCTGGAACTAATCAGCAGTAAGTTATAGGACACTGCATAATGTGTAATTGGATGGTGTCGTATTAAACTGTCTGATTGATACATATTTTAATATGACTTATTTTAGACTTGGGTTTTGAATTTTGAATTAGTATCATATATGTTTTCTGTTTGTCTGAAATTAATAATTAACTTGTAAACGTCTTTGTAACAATGGTGATTTCTGTAAAATAGCTTGTGTGAGGGCTACTATGACAGCCTAAAAAGGTTTATGTTTACTTTTGGATTTTAGGATCTAGCAAGGCAGAAAATTGTCTCTCAAAATTTTTGATGGAACTTTCTTGACTGGGGATTTTACTTAAGTTTCAGAGAAAGACCCTAGAAGAGAAAGAAAGATTTTGTTTCAGTTTAACTTTTTCTGTAGAGTTCTGTAAAATCCTTGCATGGAAATGTATGTCTGCAGCACTATTCCTGAGAAGGAGACAGTGTATTAAACCCAGATTACTTTAGAGTGAGGAGTTAATAATGGTCCCAGACAGGAAGTTGGCATTAAACCCTGAAGATGACTTGAAGTTGAGTTTGTTTGAGCTTAGATGAATAATAGCTTCTGTAATAAGCAGCAGAGGTTCTACTCCAGGAATTAAAGTCACAATTACCTTGAAACTGTCGAAGTGATGTAGAAAGGGATTCTGGTATGAATACTGTACATGGAATGCCATTAGGAACTTTACAAGGAATGTGGTTTTCTTTTCTTGAAACTTGTAAACCACTGTTTTTGGATTAATGGTATTATAATTTTACCATGTCTTTGAATTTGTGTTATGAGTAAATAGATCAGTTTATTCCATTTTATCGTTGTTTATTTTGCTTTATTACATCTGTTTTATTGTTAAAATATAGCTTAGAAGAATGAGGAATGAACTCAATTAAAGTGACTAAGATTGTGGAATGCCTCAAAAAGGTGGAATGTGGATAGTATATTTCCAATGGTGGCACTGCTGCCTCCCAGCACCAGGGACCCAAATTTGATTCTATCCTCAAACGATTGCCTTGTGTGGAGCTTGCACTGTGTCTGTATGGGTTTCCTCCATGTGCACTGGTTGTCTCCCAAAGATGTGCCGGTTCGGTAGATTTGCTTTGCGAAATTGTCCTACAGTGTTCAGGGATGTCCAGGTTAGATGGATTAGCTATCGGATGAAAGCCACATGAAAGGTAATGGGGTTTGGATACGGTTTGATGTTCTTTGGAGGGATGGTGCAGACCCACTGAACACAATGGCCTCTATCTGCACTGTGGGGACTCTGTGATCCTTTTTGGTGATCCTAGAACTTTGCAGCACTGTTTTAAAATCAGGAGTCATCCTTTCAGGACGGAGATGAGAAAATACTTTCTCTCAAAGGGTTGTGCAACTTTGGAATTCTCTGTTTTTGAAGGCATTGCAAGCAAGGTCATTAAATACTTTTAAGGCAGAAGTAGATAGACATGTAGACAAGGGAATCAAAGATTATAGAAGGTAGACAGGAATGTGAAATCAGAACAGAAGCAGCAGCCATGTTCTTATTGAAAGATGGAGCAGTTTTGAAGGGCTGAGTGATCTACTTCTGCTAATAATTTGTGTTCATATGAAACCAGATAAGTAAACAGTAAAAATAGTCATTGGAAAGAGGGCATCACATAGAGTTGACACTTCAATCATCTCTGTATCAGATGAGAGATATCTTGCTAAGCTATGGCACACTGTAAAATCAACGTGTAAAAGTATACTTGAGAATTCAATAACTAGAGCTGGTGTCTTACAGTTCACAGCATCAAGATTGATCAGTTTGTCATCAGGTGCCACACAAGGGTGATGACTGTGATTTTTCAGAGAATGAACTGTCTGGATCAATAATAGAAACTTGTATCTTCAACTGTTGGCTTGGCTTTCAAAAAAGATCCTTTAACAAGGAAAGAAAAGGTCATGACATTGAAACACTACTAAAAGATGGCAGAAAATACGAAGCAATTCTCGCCAGAGAAAAGTCAAAGAAAAAATATTTGGTTCACCAATCCTTTTGGGGAGATTTGCCATCCTTACTTAGTCTGACCTGTATGCGATGCCAGACTCAGCAATGTTTTGACAATTACCTGCCTTTGATGGGGTGTAGCAAGCCACAAGGCGTTTAAGGAGATTTTTCACCAGCGTTATATGATCTGAGCTGATGATAATACATTAGAAGTCAGATCCCAGAATAAATCCTGACTTGATGCATGACAATTTTAGTTTTATTTCAGTAGGTTACTGTGCTGGTCCATCACTGAAATATATTCACACAAGGATGCAAATAACATTTAACAACAGAACATAAGCATGTTCCATAAAAGATATATAAAAAAATAAACCTATACACTTTAGAAAGATTTTAACATAAGTAGCAAAGCAAATTTCAAAGTATTTCACAGCAATAGAAATCATCAAGTCCCAGAGAAATAGCGCTCTAATTTTTAAATGTATTACTTAACTGACCGAGGCAAAAGTGAGGACTGCAGATGCTGGAAATCAGAGTCTAGATTAGAGTGGTAGATTGGTAGGTAGGACAGGTCATGAGGATGGTGCTGAGCTGGAAGGTTGGAACTGGGGAAAGTGGGGGAAGGGGAAATGAGGAAACTGGTGAAGTCTACATTGATGCCCTGGGGTTGAAGTGTTCCGAGGCAGAAGATGAGGCATTCTTCCTCCAGGCGTCGGGTGGTGAGGGAGTGACAGTTAACTGCTCTCCTCAGTGGATTATTGCAACAGTTTACATCTTTTTGAGTCTGCTATTATAACCATTCTTTTCCGTTCTGATGGCTTGAGCCTCTTTTCAGCTCCCACAACTCAAAGACTTCTGTACAAACTCTCCGAGCTTGAAGCTTCACATACAGTACATCCTTTACAAACAGTACATCCTTCTGCTTGAGTGACGAGTTGCCTCAAACCAAAAACTTGATTCTCCTGCCAAAGGCAAACTGCTGCAGTGAGGCCTTCATTGTAAAATTTTTCACTGTACTCCCGAACTTTTATGGAGAAAGTAAGTCTGCAGCATCCGAATTGACAAAATGTGGCACTGGAAAAGCTCAGGAGGGCAGGCAGCATCTGAGGAGCAGGAGAGTTGACATTTTGGGTATAAGCGCTCCATCAGGAATATGGAGGAGGAAGGGGGCTGAGAGATAAAGTGAGGTGGGTGGGGGGCTGGGTGAAGGTAGCTGGGAAGGTGATAGGTAGATGCAGGTAGGGCGCAATAGTGATAGGTTGGTGGAGGGGGTGGAGCAGGTAGATGGGAAGGAAGATGGACAGGTAGGGCAGGATACTTTTATACTGGAGTACAAGTGACAACAAAGGATATTCTGATTCTGAACTAAATTAATTGCTTCTGATCTTAGAAATTAGAATCCCTATGGTGTGGAAACAGGCCCTTCGGCCCAATAAGTCCACAGCTACCCTCCGAGCAGCAACCCAACCGCATCCATTCACCTACCCTACATTTACCCCTGACCTACACATCCCTGAACACTATGGGCAATTTAGCTTGGCGAATTCACCTGACCTGCACATCTTTAGATTGTGGGAGGAAACTGGAGCATCTGGAAGAAAACCCACGCAGACACAGGGAGAATGTGCAAACTCCACACAGACAGTCGACTGAGGTTGGAATTGACCCCAGGTCCCTAGTGGTGTAAGGCAGCAATGCTAACCACTGTGCCATCGTGTCACGAATAAAATAATTTCAACTGTAACCATCCCAGAGGTCTCCTGTCAGGCATTTCAGCAGATCACAAAACTTCTTGGAAATAAAGTATTAGGTTACTGTTCAAAATGACTTCCTGACCTTTAAAAAAGTAATAGAACTGGAACTTCCTTCTGCCTTTACTTTAAAATTCCAAATTCCCAAATGGTGGTGAATGATAATATGTATTATCTAACTTTAATCATTACTGCCTTCTCAAGGGAAATTAAGGAATGTGGCCCTGTGAGCATATATTGTGAATAAATAAACATATATTCAGTTTCTACTGCAATTCATCTATGCCATTCACTACAGCTGCTACACTTTCACATTCTTATCTCTGAGTGAAGAAGGTCATCCTGATTTCATTGTGTATTTATTATATTTTATTTATGATCCTCATCTTAGAAACTCCCATCTTCACCATGTCTACCCTTTTAGACCTTTTCATAATGAATTTGTGTAGCCCCAAGACACTTGGCTTCAGTGTTATAACCAAGGGCATGACTGCCCTTGACTATGCTGGAAGAGACCAAAAGAGACCATTCAGCCCAGCATGTCTGCACCGGCTGAATAAACAAGACAGAACCAAAAAAAATCTGCGGATGCTGGAATCCAAGTAGCCAAGCAGGAGGCTGGAAAAACACAACAAGCCAGGCAGCATCAGGAGATGGAGAAGTCAAGGTCTCAACACCCATTCTAATCCTATTGTTCAATACCTGAATTCGTAGCCTCGGAGATTACAGAACTTCAGGTGTGGATACAAATCCCTTTGAATTCAAGACACTCACCATCCTCTGGAAGAAGAATGATTTTCCCCACATCTTCTCAAATCCTTCTACCAATCACTTTAATGTGTTGAACACAGAATTAATCTCTCTGCTATGTGAATCAGGTCCCACTCTATCCAATCCCCTCATTAGTTTCTACATGAATTAAGTCATCCCTCAGCCTTCTCTATTCTAAGGAGGTAACCCTAATCCTTTGATTCATTCCTCACTGCAGAAATTATCAAGCCCTGGCTACATTCTTCTAAATCTCCTCTGGACTCTCTCTAAAGCAAATACTGGAGTTTCTAATAGTTTCTCCTTATTTATGAGAGACTGCTATCTGAGTCTGGTCAACTTCTGCAAAACTTGATTTTAACCTTAATTCCACATTCCTTTTCACCCCTGTTAGCTTTTCACCTACTTGATAAACAACAATCTGTCCACCTGACTGTTAAAAATATTCAACGACTCTGTTTTCCCCAATCCCTAATCTTAGTTTGAAATAGTTTGTTTTTGTTCAATGACCTAGAGAGGAAAAAGAACAGTATTGCTCAGAAATGTACTGATTGTAATGGAGCATTGTTTTGATTATACAAAACAAGTCAGGCTATTATGCGTCATTCACAAGTTATACTACTTTGTTCCCTTCTGGAGATCCCTTATGATTCTCCCACTTCAGGAAGCATTATCTCCATATCCAACCTGTTCAGACCACTCAGGATCTTACAGGATTCAATCCAGCAGTGTCTAAATACAGCAATTTCATACCATCAATGCATGTCAATTACAAAGCAAAGAGTGAAATACCATTTACCATTTTTTTTTTGTAAAGCTAACAGCAGAGTTGTGGCAGCAATTTTTAGACTTCTGCATCTGCCTTACACAGTAGAAGCTTAAAGCTTCTTTCAGGTTGTGGCAATATTGACCGGTACATCCATTACTCATTTCTAAAGGTCTCCACCAAAAAATAGCAGATTGGGTGTCAATGACATTGCCTACATTTCAATTGGCTTAGAAAGGAATTTTTTTATCGGGTAAGAACAGTGGGTGTGAAGAGTTGGTTAACACTTCAAAGAACACAGGAGGAACTTTCGGCTGCACACCATTATTGTTTAAATGTTTCTGCATTAGGCAATTAGTTTCAAATCTATGTTTAAGTGTGTTTATGTTGTTCCATACTTCTAACTCTTTTCATTCATTCATTGGATGTGGGTATTATTGGGCAAGGCCAACATTTTTTGTTTGTTTCTAACTGCTGAAAAAGCAGTTAAGATTTAACCAAACTGCTGTGGAACTGGAGTCACATAGAGTCCAGACCCCGTAAAGAGAGCAGAGTTCCTTCCTGAAAGGGATGGTGAGTATTTACAGCAGTCATTAATGGTTGTTCTTTAATTCCAGGTTTTATTGCATTCAAATTTCGATTTGAATCCAAGCCCCAGAACATTGGCTTGTGGGCATGGATAGCTAGCCCAGTGATATCAGCATGACACCACCATCACTACCTCCCTGTAAACTACATATAGAGAAAACCCAACCTTTAGTAACTGTAATGAGAAAGTTAACTAAATCTCTACTTATTTACTACTCATTAGCAACAAAGGAAACTAACTCTAATTGCCATTTTCACAAAATTCTGTGGTTGACAGAGATCTGAAGAAAGTGACAACTACAGATGCTGGAGATCAGAGTGGAAAAGTGTGACGCTGGAAAAGCACAGCAGGTCAGGCAGCATCCGAGGAGCAGAAGAGTCTATGTTTCGGACATAAACTCTTTCATTCCTGATGAAGGGCTTATGCCTGAAATGTCGACTCTCCTTCTCCTCGGATGCTGCCTGACCTGTTGTGCTTTTCCAGCGTCACACTTTTCAACAATGATCTGCAGAGCCTCCTTTTGTGTTAGATCATTCCACAATTGCCTAAAACATGTAGCATGATCAAAATTCCTCCCTCCTCTTAAACTTCGTAATGAACCTGTTAGAAAATCATTGTTGTGACAAAGGAATAGTGACAGCTGTCTGTTCTTTAAGATGCCAAAATTAACACATGTGAATGTTTCATTATTCAATCATATTTTCTGCTGCTAAAATTGTAGAAATGTTTCAATATTAGAACTAGAGTCCTGACTAAAGCCACCAATCAGGATCATAGGAAAACTGTATATTTCACTAGAATTATTGAAGTTATAAAAATGAATAATCTTCATTCTCTTGAAGGAGATGACAAATGATTATATTTTACTCCATATTTTTTCTTCACATTACATCTTCCTTTTGGCTTCAAACTTGAAGTATATCATTTACAATGTTAGTAATGGTGCATTTGATTTAAATTCCCCTGGATGCTGTCTGAAGGAAAGAATTAGCTGATCTCCATATGTTAAGTAGATCTGCATATTATTCTTTGATTAATGTATCCAAGACCTATCAAGTGCATACAGTACAGTATTCAGCTTTTTGCTCTGTTCCAACCCTCTACAAGAGTAGTCTCCCCTGATGAAGGGCTTTTGCCCAAAATGTCAATTTTCCTGCTCCTCGGACGCTGCCTGAACTGCTGAGCTTTTCCAGCACCACTCTAATCCAGAATCTGGTTTCCAGCATCTGCAGTCATTATTTTTACCTAGTCTCCTTTCCTGCCCATTTCTCACTGCCATCTTTTGTCAAAAAATAATCCTTTCGAAAGTATTAGTTGAATTGACCTCCATATACTTCTCAGGTAGTCCATTTCCGATCCAAACACTTGTTAGGTAAAACATATTTCGTCTTGTGGCCTTTGGTTCTATTGTGAATCACTTTAAATTGATGATCTTAGCTCTTTCAAGGAGGGAGAGCATTTTCTTGATGCCTACTCAATCCTAACCACTTGAGTTTGAGCCAATACCACATCTCCTCCCAAAGCACTTCTCTAAGGAGATCACTCCAGCTTCTCCATGGTATCCTCATAAATAAAGTCCCTTATCCCTAGATCCCTGGTTTGACTAATATTTTCTGTTGCCTCTCTCATGACTTTTCCCACTGCCTAAAGTGTAACATCCATAATTCCCAAAATCTAAGGCTCTCACAGACCCTAAGGAGGTCCTGATCTGCTGACCTACATGGCAATTGCCTGGAATGTTTCAACTTCTGATGATTCTTTCCAGGACCTCCTCTGAATCTCTCTGATTCTGATTTAGAGTTGAAGACTTTCCTGAACACCTACCCTGAAAACATTAGGCAGATTAAAATCCAGTCAAACTCCTGGATAGCTATACATTCAACACCCCGGTCACTCACACTGACACCTTGTCTATCCCAGGATTATGCAATCATCATGCCATCTTCATTCCTCTAACTAACTGAATCCCAACTGATGCCTTCAACTACCTTTCAAGCCCAGTCCTCCTTCTGACTTCTACCCTTACCACAACTGCCCCCCCTCACAGCTTTAAACAATGTCCTGACTACTAGCTACAATGCTGACCAACCAACTAACTCTCTCCTGACCTAATGTCTACCCTCATATGACCCCAAAGGATCATGTGACTAGCATCATGACCACCTGACTACAAACTTACGCATCATTCACCTACCATGCTGTATTATATATGGCAATAGCTCTGAGAGGCTTAATGTTTGAGACTGCATTAAGATCCATCCAATCTGATAATGTCAGAGTCAGCCCTCTTACCTAATACAGTATATACTTGCTGTAAATCAAGGACAGAAAAGCTTCAATAGACTAACTCTTGGGATGGCATATGTGTCATATATACAGCCTGGGTCTGTGTTTAATGGTGTTTGGAAAAATGAGTGGGGTCTTCGTGAATTGATAACATGTTGACAGGACTGGACAGCCTGGATGAAGAGATGATGGCTCCCCACAGCCAGCAATCCAAGACAATGGTCATGGTCTCAGGATAGGCCATTTTGGACTGGGTTGAGGAGAGATTTCTTTTTGCCTAGTTGGGGAACCTGTAGAACTTTGTACCACTGAATTCTATGGAGACCAAGTTACTAAATGTACTTAAGACAGAAATGGATTTCTAGAGGCTAAAGGAGTCACAGACAATCCAAAGAGAGCACATGAATCATGTTGAGATAGAGGATCAGCCATGACCATGTTGATTGATGAAGCAGGTTCACTGGGCTGAATAGCCTCCTCTACTCTTTTTTATATATATTTCTATGGCATAAGGAATTCAGATGGGAATGGCACAATAATTTAGAATCTTATAAAGTGAATACCTATATTTACAGGTTTCCCAGTAGCCTTAGTAACAATGCACTGAATTTTCCAAGCTACTGAATGACATGGGCATTGGTAAGAATGTTGGGAAAGTCATATGAGAATGGTAATGAGGTGATTCCCAATATCAAGAGCAAAATGTCATCTTTTCCAAGCAAGTGTTGAACGTTGAGATGAAATTCTCACGAGTGAGCGAAAAGCCTATTTGCATGAGTTGGCATGCATTACATTCCTCATTACTATGTTTACAATTTACATAGGTGATTCCCAGTTGGAGACCAAGGGTAGTGTGTCAAAGTTTGCAGATGACACTAAAATAAGTGTTAGAGCAAAGTGTGCAGAGGACACTGAAAGTCTGCAGAGGGATATAAATGAGTTAAGTGAGTGGGTAAAGGTCTAACAGATGGCGTACAATGTTGGCAAATGTGAGATCATCCACTTTGGTAGGAAAAATAGCATAATGTACTATTATTAAATGATGAAGAATTGCTTCAGGCTGCTGTGCAGGGACCTGAGCATTCTTGTGCATGAATTACAAAAAGTTGGTTTGTAGGTGCAGAACGTAATTAAGAAGGTGCAAATGGAATGCTGTCTTTCATTGCTAGAGGGATGGAGTTTAAAAACAAGGAGGTTATGCGACTGCTGTATAAGGTGATGGCGAAGACACACCTGGAATATTGCATACAGTTTCGGTCTCCATACTTGAGAAAGGATGTACTGGCACTGGAGGATGTGCAGAGGAGGTTCACTAGGTTGATTCCGGAGTTGAGGGGGTTGGCTTAGGAGGAGAGACTGAGTAGATTGAGATTATATTCATTGGAAGAATGGGGGGGTGGGGGGTTCTTATAGAAACATGTAAAATTATAAAAGGAATAGATGAGAAAAAATCTAGAATCTTGTAAAGTGAATACCTATATTTACAGGTTTCCCAGTAGCCTTAGTAACAATGCACTGAATTTTCTAAGCTACTGAATGACATGGGTATTGGTAAGAATGTTGGGAAAGTCATATGAGAATGGTAATGAGGTGATTCCCAATATCAAGAGCAAAATGTCACCTTTTCCAAGCAAGTGTTGAACGTTGAGATGAAATTCTCACGCGTGAGCGAAAAGCCTATTTGCATGAGTTGACATGCATTACATTCCTCATTACTATGTTTACAATTTACATAGGTGATTCCCAGTTGGAGACCAAGTGTAGTGTGTCAAAGTTTGCAGATGACACTAAAATAAGTGTTGAGCAAAGTGTGCAGAGGACACTGAAAGTCTGCAGAGGGATATAGATGAGTTAAGTGAGTGGGCAAAGGTCTAACAGATGACGTACAATGTTGGCAAATGTGAGATCATCCACTTTGGTAGGAAAAATAGCATAATGTACTATTATTAAATGATGAAGAATTGCTTCAGGCTGCTGTGCAGGGACCTATAGAAACATGTAAAATTATAAAAGGAATAGATAAGAAAAAATCAGGGAGGTTGTTTCCACTGGTGGGCTAAACTAGAACTTGGGGGCATAGCCTCAAAATAACGGCGAACAGATTGAGGATTGAGTTGAGGAAAAACCTCTTCACCCAAAGGGTTGTGAATCCTTGCAATTCCCTGCCCAGTGAAGCAGCTGAGGCTCCCTTGTTGAATGTTTTTAAGGCAAAGAGAGATATATTTTCAACAGTAAATGAATTAGGAGTTATGGTGAGTGGACAGGTAAGTGGAGCTAAGTCCACGAAAAATCTGACCTTATGGAATGGTGGAGCGGGCTCGAAGGGCCAGATGTTCGACTCCTGCTCCTATTTCTTATGTTCTTATGTCATTTTGTTGAATTGATTGTGCAGTTTCCCATTCTCCCATTCTTGCCTGAATGAAGTCAGACAGTGACAAAATCCAACGTGAAAGTCAAAACAGTTACAGAGCAAGTCAAACTTACCGCTTGCTTCTCTGGCATTTCAACTTGAACACTAATCACCAACCAGCTAGAGAACAATTCATGGGCAATTACCTCACCAGTTCGCAACAGTCGCCAGTAACTTCCACCAATGGCAAATGCAAAAATACAGTATGCGGCGCACCATGGGTGTGTGGTGCTTAGGCACTGAAGTGAGCTGGGGATGAGAACAAGAGAAAACTGTCTCAAGCTCCTGGAGAGAAACCTCCAGGAAAATTGCCAAAATTAAGACCTGCTGATTTCTGGCAAAATTTAACCCATTGCCTGAGACACTATTGTAATTTGCACTTGATTACTTTCATGTAATGTTGTTTAAGCCAAGAGCCTTTTATCTCATGAGTATTTTTTCCTTTTCCAACACAAAATCAACTAGGCTCATAGATAAAAGCAAATTACTGCGGATTCTGGAATCTGAAACCAAAAGAGAAAATGCTGGAAAATCTCAGCAGGTCTGACAGCATCTGTAAAGAGAGAAAAGAGCTGACGTTTTGAGTCTAACTGACCCTTTGTCAAAGCTAAAAAAAGGGGGTGAAGCTAAAAAAAAAAGGAAGCTCGTAGATCCAGTCAATGGAAGAGGATTATAGCCACAAACTACACTGACCACAAGCTGGTAGTGATTGGTATTGTAATACATATCGTACAGCTCCCTATCTATTTGCTGCACCACCCAGATACCAACCAACCCATCTGCCATCTGATCAAACTGCCACCCCTGCCATCTGCCATTCTTCCTACTTACCACGTCAACCTCTTCCATATAACATGCCCATTGACACAACCTACCACTCTAATCCATTCACTCGTTCATCCACTTGCCAACCCTTATTTTAACATACACCAGTTGGTGCCATAAGAGGTAATGTGTCCTGTCTCCTTCATCACCTACCTCCCCCAACCATCACCACCACCCATACTCCTGGCCCATGCCCCCCAAGGGAGCACTGTGATGGAGCTCCCTGATGGACAATTTGTTCCAGATTTCTGGGACAGCTGGGTTTGGAAAATCTGTCAAGAAATCTGTCAAGAGCAGTATCAAGATAGGAAAAAGTTCAAGAAGAGTGACTGATCGCTCCTCCTCAGAAGATTTACAATACATAATGTTCCATGTGGCCAGATTACACTGCTCTAACACTAGTTTTAGAATTGTATTCCTCGATTTCATGTTGTCTATCTTCCACCTTGTTCCCAAAATTTATAATTTCACTCTTTCCTGAAATGTATTCTATCTGCTATGCTCCTGCTCATCTGTTTGTCCGTGTCCTTTTGAAGTCTATCACTATCATTTTCACAGTTCACGGTGTTTCCAGGATTTATGACAATCACATATTTTGAAATTGTGATGGGAATTCCTAAGTCTACCACTGATCTTGATGAAAAAAGTGAAGTTCACACTGATCATTCTGGAACCCCACCATTCACCTTCCTCCAGTGTGAAAAACAAAGGCCTGTCACTTCTCTGTTTCCAATCATTTACTGCATATTGGGCCCAGATGAACATTCAGCTTAGAAGCAGGAGTTGGATGTTTGTGATATTTGCAATTCTACAGTCCTCTGACACTACCTCTAAGGATCTTAGTATCTTGGGATACATATCATCCAGTCCTGGTATGTTATCAACTTTAACTTCAGTCAGCCTTTCTCCTGTTTGTCAATTCTTAGCTCATTTAGTAGCTCTCTCTCACAATGGCCTTAGCAGAATCTGTTTCTCTGGTAAAGATCAATGTAAAGTTTATAGATTGAGTCCATCAACCACGCCTTTTGCCTCGTGAGTAGATCTCACTTTTACATTCAAATTGACACCACTCCTTCTTTGTCTACCATTTGAATATTTATGTCCTTATATAAGACCTGTGGATTCCCTTTTGTAATAGCTGTCAGTCTGTTCATATTATTCTCTCTTTGCTTCTGTCATTGTGTTTTTCGTTTTTCCTCTGAACTTTCTATATTTAAGCTGATTTTCAATTGTATTTTCAACCTGAAATCTGTTCCATGGACTCAATTTCTGCTTCATCTTAGCCTTTCTCTCTTTTGTCATTATGACATCTCTAAATTGATTTGCCTTTTGTGGGAATTTACCTTGACAGCTACCTCTTTGTTAAAGGCACCCCATTGTTCCATTATGGTTTTGCCTGCTAATCTTTCAATTCCAGTTTGCTTAGGCTGAATATGTTCTTGCCCCGCTGAAATTGGTCCATCTCCAAGTAATTATTCTTGTCCTAAATTGCTCCTTGTCTTTCTTCCATAGCTAACCAAACCTTATGATACAATTATCACTGTCCCCGAGAAGTTTCTGTACTGTCACTTGGTCAACTCGACCCACCATTTCACATGAATAGACTGCAGCAATGTGAGTGATAGTGGAATCATTGCCCACCCGTGTTTGATTCCTGCCTCGGGTGACTGTCTGTGTGGAGCTTGCATGTTCTCCCCATGCCTATGTGGGATTCTGCTGGGTGCTCAAGTTTCCTCTCACAGTCCAAAGATTTGCAGGTTAGGCGGATTGGCAATGTAGTGTCCAGGGATGTGAAGGTGAGGTGGGTTAGCCGTTGTAAATGCAGGATTACAGGGATGGGGTGGTTTTGGGTAGGATAGTTTTTGGAGGGAATCAATACAGACTCGATGGGCCAACTGGCTCCTTTCTGTATTCTTCAGATTTTCATGCTACTTTCCAGATCAGAAAATTGCTGATTGCACACTTCATAAACTTGTCCATCTTCACTGTTCTTTACAGAGTTGGTATCACAGTCTGCATGAAGATAATTACAGTAGATCATTTTAACAATGCTATTGTTTTTGCAACTCTATAATCTCCTGGAAAATTTGTTGTTCTACATCATTCCCATTATTTGCTGAGCATGGAATCCTATCTTAGAGCAATAATGTCCCTTTTAGTTTTATCAAGCAGTATGATTTTAATTTTTTTTTCAATACCTATTCACAATATATAGAGATGAAACCGCCAATCAGCCATTATTGTTTTGAAATAAATAGTTATATATTTTGGTCAGTTACTTCCCCCTAACAGCTTGAATGCATCTTCTTCGAGACTCTAGTCAGTAAATAAATTATTTGAGGGCTGATTTCTTTTCAAAATGGGCATTTTTTTTCTAATTTATTAGATTATTAATGCACTTCGCATTTTATGATGACTAAGTCATTTTTTGCATTAGTTACTGATGCTACTAGATGGAACATTGTCAGTATGTTTGACAGCCAGAAGGATCATTAAGTTAAAAATCATTGAGTAAGAATGATTTTGCCATTTTTTATACGTGAAATGTTGCTATTTGAAATATCGGATCACTTTAAATATCTATTCATTTTGCCAGCCCAAGACTGAAAGTTTAATTCAGCATTAGTGAAATGTATTATAAGGCCACAACCAGCAATGAAACCATTTAACTGCATCATTGAGTAAGCTGCTTCTGTGGACCATTTTCTGTAGTGCAAATAGATTTATTTTTCTCAGCATCAAGGCACCATAGCTCAAAGATTTACACATATTACTACAAGGAACAATCTCTGCTGTATCTCTTTGACTTAATGATGATATGAGATGTATCTCATGTATATTTTGTTAACGGTTTCAGAATTTCTTTTAGACCAATGTACTTTAGAACCTATCACAAAATGAAGGCATTTTTTGATTTAAAAGAAAGAAATGGATTTGGTAGGGAAAGCAATAAAGCTTTGCCTTACTCATTTTCTGTCAATTCGTTACTTTCCTTCAACTTTAATCTTCAAAAGCCCATCAGCCAAGTGTACTGTAACTTTTCAAATTTGACACTGTGTAGAATTGCACCAAATGTAGAGCATATTCGGTCTAGTACACCTATTCTGATACAAACTGAAAGAACTGCAGGTGCTGTAAATCAGAAACAAAAACAGAAATTGCTGGAAAAGCTCAGCAGGTCTATGAAGAGAAATCAGAATTAACGTTTTGGGTCCAGTGACCTTGCTGAGAACACTTATTCTTATATTCCATTTGAGCCTCCTCATGCCTGTGTTGGGGAATTCTACATTCTCAACACTCTTAGTAAAGAAATTTCTTCTATGAATTCTTGGTGACTTTGTCATGTTGATGACCTCTGGTTTTAGATACTCAAATAAGAAGTCAAAGCCTAGATTTGTTACCTTTGATATTTCCAGTTCCTTTAGACAGATTTGAAATTTTGGTGAGCAGGGGTTGTTTTCCCTGGAGCGTGGGAGGCTGAAGGGTGATCTTATAGAGATTTACAAAATTATGAGGGACTTGGATAGGGTAAATAGGCAAAGTCTTTTCCCTGGGGTTGGGGAGTCCAAAACTAGAGGGCATAGGTTTAGGGTGAGAGGGGAAAGATGTAAAAGAGACCTAAGGGGCAGAGGGTGGTACGTGTATGGAATGAGCTGCCAGAGGAAGTGGTGGAGGCTGGTACAACTGCAACATTTAAGAGGCATTTGGATGGGTTTATGAATAGGAAGGGTTCAGAGGGATATGGGCTGGGTGCTGGCAGGTGGGACTAGATTGGGTCAGAATACCTGGTCGGCATGGACGGTTTGGACCGAAGTGTCCGTTTCCATGCTGTACACCTCTATGACTTTATGACTCTATGAGATAACAAAGCTAATGTGTCTTCACTTCTCATCTTTAAAACACTTATTTTCCTGAACTTGTCTAACCAAATAATTTCAGGATGTGGAGGTGCTGGTGTTGGACTGGGTTGGACAAGGTTAAAAATCATACCACACCATGTTATAGTCCAACCTGACACCCGATGAAGCAGCAGCACTCCAAAAGCTGGTATTTTAAAATTAACCTGTTGGATATTAACCTGGTGTTGTGATTTTTGACCAAGGAATTTCACTTCCATCTCTTTCCATGAGTGTCCTAAAATTATTCCCATTTGATCCATAGTATCTTAGACAAAAGGTAGCCATGAGATATATTGTGTCTGTGTCAGTATATTGAAAGAGTCTTTGTAACTTAGATGAGTAGGAATTTGGAGACATATTACAATGATGTTGGACATAATATTTATATGGTAATGTGCAGTGTAATGTGTCAATGATATCAGCCACCGTGTATAAGAAACTGTGAAGAAAGGTTGGAATCATCTCTACAAGTGAGTGATGTGCTTGCAGAGAAGAGTATTATGGATCGTAGTATAAAGAAAGGAGTTTTCTAAAACCTGTCAGTGTCAGAGAGCAGTCACACTTAGGTAAGGAGAAAACAGGCGAAGCACTACTAAGAAGCTAATCTCTCTAATGCGCAAAACAAACTCTGAAGTACAAGCCTCATGACAACACAAACCGGCCACAGGTCAGTAAATACAGGTGTACCAATAATTAAGTGGTGTAATAACTGAGGCATTTGGTCACCTCTTTTGTACCTGCATTGAATGACGTCACAGATATCTGTTGTGAGGACTGCGAAGGGTGCACTAGGCTAAATCTTTCAGATATAATGCGCTAGCCTTCACCTTTAAAAAAGCACAGTCTTTGATCTAGATATTGCATGCAGGTTATTGTGTAACAGATGTTATGATACTGTTGATATATCTCCTATGAAGTTGAATTAGCTTTACTGAATTCGCTTTATTGTCGCATGCTCAAATGACTGTTGTGAAAAGTTTATAAATTGCCACTGACAGCACCATTTTCAGTACAGAGGTACCTAGGTACAATCCTTTGTTACAGTCCAGTTTTTCTCTGCTACTTGGGAAGATATAAATGAAGGCAGATTAGAAAATAATGAGATGCTAGAACATGCAGAGGTTGAGGAGATTCTGCCCAATGCTTTAGATTGAGATGACTTTTTATCAGAACTAAATTGCATCATGCTGTGTTTATTTAGAAATTAAAGTCAGAAAAAAAGACTGCATCGTCAGGATTGACTTTAATTAAGAATATTTTAATAAATGATAGAAATAGGCTTTTTATCTTTCAGCTGCCACATGGATTCGTTGTCAGACAATGTAAAAAACCAGGGTAAAAAGATCGATACAAAATCTAGAATATGAATGAATCTGAATATCTCAGATGTCATCTTCAGGACACAGATGCAGTCGTAAATCCAAAATCTCCCATCAACGTCTCCTTTACCTTTTTTGTAGAACAATCCCAGTTTTTGTAGTCGCTAAAAATAGTCGAGGTTCCTCGTTCCTCACACCATTCTAGTAAATCTCCTCTTCTCCCAGTTCAAGGTATTCATATCCATCCTAGTATGCAGAATGCCATATTCCAGCTGATGTTGCCTCCGAATAAACCTGTTGGACTATAATCTGTTGATGTGTGATTTTTAACTTTGAGGAGAAAGTGAGGACTGGAGATGCTGGAGATCAGAGCTGAAAATGTGTTGCTGGAAAAGCGCAGCAGGTCAGGCAGCATCCAAGGAACAGGAGAATCGATGTTTCGGGCATAAGCCCTTCTTCAGGAATGAGGAAAGTGTGTCCAGCAGGCTAAGATAAAAGGTAGGGAGGAGGGACTTGGGGGAGGGGCGTCGGAAATGCGATAGGTGGAAAGAGGTCAAGGTGAGGGTGATAGGTCAGACTGGGGTGGGGGCGGAG
>NC_057716.1:94037044-94056208 GCF_004010195.1 Chiloscyllium plagiosum
GGTCTTTACGGAATGCTGGTAGGGGAGGGGAGGGAAATATATCCTTGGTGGTGGGGTCCGTTTGGAGGTGGCGGAAATGGTGGCGGATGATGCGCTGTACATGGAGATTGGTGGGGTGGTAGGTGAGGACCAGTGGGGTTCTGTCCTGGTGGCGGTTGGAGGGGCGGGGTTCAAGGGCGGAGGATCGGGAAGTGGAAGAGATGCGGTGGAGGGTATCGTCGACCATGTCGGGGGGGAAATTGCGGTCCTTGGAGAAGGAGGCCATCTGTGTTGTACGTATTTTGGACTGGTCCTCCTGGGAGCAGATGCGGCGGGGACGAAGGAATTGGGAGAATGGGATGGCGTTTTTACAGGGGTCAGGGTGGGAGGAGGTGTAGTCCAGGTAGCTGTGGGAGTCGGTTGGTTTGTAGTAGATGTCCGTGTTGATTCGGTCACCTGAGATAGAAATAGAAAGGTCGAGGGAGGGGAGGGAGGAATCTGAGACTGTCCAGGTGAATTTGAGGTCGGGGTGGAAGGTGTTGGTAAAGTGGATGGACTGTTGAACCTCCTCGTGGGAGCACGAGGCAGTGCCGATACAGTCATCGATGTAGCGGAGGAAATGGTGGGGGGTGGGGCCAGTGTAGTTCGGAAGATGGATTGTTCCACATATCCTACGAAGGGGCAGGCATAGCTGGGGCCCATGCGGGTGCCCATGGCTACTCCTTTCGTTTTGGAGGAAGTGGGAGGATTGGAAAGAGAAGTTGTTCAGGGTGAGGACCAGTTCAGTCAGTCGAAGGAGGGTGTCAGTGGAAGGGTACTGGTACTGGCGGGAAAGGAAGAAGCGGAGGGCTTTAAGTCCCAGGGGATGGAGGTGTACAGGGACTGGATGTCCATGGCGAAGATAAGGTGTTGGGGACCGGGGAAGCGAAAATCATGGAGGAGGTGGAGGGCATGGGTGGTGTCCCGAACATAGGATTTTTAACTTTGTCCACATTCACTCTAGCTGAGTCATAATGGATGATTTATTCAGGATCAGTGCACCTTCCTTGCTTTATTCATGAAAATATATTGCAAAATGTTGCTTCCAATTTGACTGTTTATGTAGAGTGAGCATGTAAAACTTTGTCAGCTTGCCGAAGATATGAAGCAATATTGTTTTCAAAAATGAAAGCACTGCATTGATCTTGCCTGAAATTTTACAACTCTTAATAATCAGAGATATGTGTACATGCAATGGTGAAATAAAACTAGATGCTTTAATTTCCCAGAAGTACTATTTTTCTTTATTCAAGTAAAGTATTTGATTTGAGCGATTATTTTTTCCAAATACTGAAAGACCAAGCATGTATGTACAGTGAATATTAAAATGAAACTCCATGAGATCTTTGTGACAGCGTAAACAGGTGCACTTTATAACACATATTTATTATGAAAATATGACTTCAATCTCTCGACAGTCACCTGGTTGTATTTAATTATCTGTAATTTTCTTTTACCTGAAATTTAATAATCTTTTAAGATTATTTTTTATCTTTTCACTTACTTCTTTGTTACATCCTTTGGAAGAAAGGAGCATTATTATGATACTGTTTGTTGTGAAAATGAGGGTGAAAATTGCCTATCTGTTATAGAAGCCATCCAATTTTTCAGTCTATTTAATTTCAATAGAAGGATAACCCAGCAACACAACATAGTGGCTCAGTGGTTAGCACTGCTGCCTCATAGTGCCAATGACCTGGGTTCAATTCTAATCTCAGGCAACTATCTGTGTGGAGTTTGCACATTCTCTCCATGTCTGTGTGGACTCCCTCTTGGTGCTTTGGTTTCCTCCCACAGTCCAAACACGTGCAGGTTAGGTGGATTAGCCATGGAAATGCAAGGGTAGGTTAGGGGGTTGAGGTTGTGTGGGAAGCTCTTTGAATAGTTAGTGTGGACTTGTTGGGCTGAATGGCCTGTTTCCACACTGTCGGGATTCTGTGGATATTTTGCTCAGCACAGCAAGGTCTTGAACCTCGATCGCTGTGCCTCCATCATCACTCAGCTGTATAATTTTGCATTCATTTTCACAATTGAAATATGTACTGTGATAATTGAGTAAAGTTCAATCAACATATTTAGACATACCTCTGGAACAGGAGAGAGATGAACCAGGGTTTTCCTGTTCTATCAGTGCACACAAGAGCTTCCTCAATTGCAATTATAGACTGAGTATAGACTAATTAGTGCAATCTTCCATTCACGTTGCAATTATATTTTCACAAGTTTAACAGAATTCATTTAAGTTGCCATAACAGTTGGGTTTATTGTCAACACCATCGCTGGATTGCTAGTTCAGCGATATAAACATTTTGCCACCATCTCCCTCCATTAAAAATAGTCAGTCCTCCAATATATTATTCTCACGAAGGGACATTAAACTCAATCAAATTCTCTGATTATTAGATGAAAAAATATGCTTAAGATAGCTGAAATAATGTTAGTCTTTCAGGAAACCACCCATGCTAAACCAAATGGGTTTATACCACAGAAGAAGGTCACATCATTTTTTGTGGTTTTTATTCTGAAACTGATTCTTCTGCTCTTCTTTCTGCATAGATGCTTCTGCTTTAAATACTGATTCAATTTTTCAAGAAAAGAAGTAATAATGGCATTGTCAAATGTTCCCAGTGTGAGAAACATTCTGAGATAAAATGCTTCACAGAGATTTAAATGTGACCAGAAACTTTTCTGATTTCTACTTCCAAACAAATAACAGCAACTGCACGTGTGGTCAAGTCACACTCTAACACATCTTGTATTTGCTCGGAGTTTTCCATGACCATCAGCTGTCCCAAAGGATTTGCAACTGATAAAATATGGCCCATGTCATAATGTTGGAAAATGACAGCCGTACTATACACAGCAAGCTTACAAAAACAAAACTGTGACAATGACTACGTACTCTATGGTTATGATTTTCGTTGAGAGATGTATATTGATCAGGAAACAAGAAATGACTCACCCGTTCTTCAAAATGCAGTGAACCATCCGGGTTTCAATAATTATCAATAATAGTTTCACTGAGACTTGCTTTATATTCCAGACTCATTAATTGAATTTAAATTCCACTAGTTTTAAGGATGGGTTTTGAACTTATGCTTTATTCAATTGTCTATGTTTGTTTATACCAAGCTCCCTACTGTTGATATTTACTGTGTTTGATTGCTTAAGCCTGAACATGTGCTCAAGCAAAGGTAGACGAAGATGTGCAAAGAGCTGAAGGCCAGGAATGAGGTGTGGAGCAGAAATTTTAAATTTTTGTGAATTAATATAGAAATTTGGCAGTGGGTTATTCATCCCTTCAAGCCTGCACTGTCGTTCAAAGAACAAAAAACAGTACAGCACAGGAACAGGCCCTTCAGACAACCAAGGCTGCACCAGCACATGATGCCCTTCTAAACTAAAACATTTTTACCTCTACTCTGTCCATATCTCTCCATTCTTTGCCTATTCTGTCAAGATGCCTCTTAAATGTTGCTATTGTATCTCTGCATTCCAGGCACTTACAGCCCTCTGTGTAGAAACCATGTCTCTCACATCCTGTTTAAACTTACCCCCTTTTACATTAAACATATTTTTCCTCATAATTGACATTTCCAATCTGTGATAAGGACTAAGACTATCTATTCTTCCCATGCATTTCATAATTTTATAAACTTCTATCAGGTCACCCCTCATCCTTTTACTTTCCACTGAAGACAAATCAACTTTGTCCAATCTCTCCTCATAGCTAATTCTGCCCAAATCAGGCAACATTCTGCTAAACTCTTTCCGTACCCTCTCGAAAGTCTCAACATCCTTCTGCTAGTGTAGTAACCAGAACTGTATGCAATTTTCAATGTGGCCTAATTAATTTTCTATACAGCTCAAAATGACTTGCAATTTTTATACTCTATGCATTGAGTGATGAAGTTAAGCATGCCATATTCCTTCTTTATCCACTTGTGCTGCCACTCTCAGGGAACTGTGGACCTGTATGCTGAGATATCTCTGTATGTTGATGCTGCTAAGGGTTCTGCCATTTACTGTATACTTACCTCCTGTGTTAAATCTTTCAAAATACACCACCTCGCAGTAGCCCAGATTAAATACAATCTGCCATGCCTCTGACCAAGTCTCCAGTCTATTGAAATTTTGCTATATCCTTTGATAATCTTCATCAATATCTGCCGCTCCCCCAATCTTTTACCATCCACAAATTTACTAATCAGGCCGCCCACATTCTCCTCCAAATCATTTATATATATTACAAACAAACAGGGTCTTAGCCCTGATCCCTGCAGAACACCACTGGTCACAATTAGAAAAACACCCGATCACCACGACTCTGTCTCTTCTCTGACCAGTTGTGTATCCATCTTACCAGCTCACCATGGATCCCATGTGACTTTACCTTTTGTATCAGCCTGCCATGAAGAACCTTGTCAAAGGCATTGCTCAAATCAAGGGAAACAATAATCCTCATCAATCACCATTGTCACCTGCCTTAAGAAACTCAATCAAGTTTGTGAAACATGACCTTCCTCACACAAAGCCACGTTGCCTATTGCTAAAGTCTATATTTTTTTTTTCCAAATATGAGTAGGTCCTATCCTCAAGACCCTTCTCCAGTAATTTCCCAAAAACTGACATAAGGCTCAGTAGCCTGTAATTTCCTAGACTATCCATGTTGTCTTTTAGAAATAGATGTCTAAAATTAGGGAAGCATACATTTAAGATGAGAGGGGAAAATTCAAAGGAGATGTGGGAGTCAAGTTTTTTACACAGGGAGTGGTAGAAATGGGGAACATGCTGCCAAGGGTGGTGGTAGAGACAGAAACGATAGGGGCATTTAAGAGACTTAAATAAGCACATGAATACGTAAGGAATGAAAGAGTATGGACCAAGGGCAGGCAGAAGAGATTCGTTTTATTTTCTGTTTGGCACAACATCATGGACTGAAAGGCCTATTCCTGTGCTGTACAGTTCTAAGCTCTATGTCAAGATTAGAGTAGTGCTGGAAATGCACAGCAGATCAGGCAGCATCTGAGGAACAAGAAAATCGACATTTCGGGCAAAAGCCCTCCATCAGGATTGCTTTTCCCGAAACGTCGATTTTCCTGCTCTTCAGATACTGCCTGCCCTGCTGTGCTTTTCCAGCACCACTCTAGTCTTGACTCTAATCTCCAGCACCTGCAGTCCTCACTTTCTCCTGGTTCTAAGTTCGATGTCCTATGATACAAAGGAATAATGTTGGCTCTACACTGGCCCTCTGGGACCTCATTTGTGGCTGTAGAAGATAGAAAGCTTTCATACAAAGTCCCAGCAATTTCCTCACCTGCCTCCCTCAGCATTCTGGAACAGATCCCATCATGTCCTGGGGACTTAGAACATAGAAAATTACAGCGCAGTACAGGCCCTTCGGCCCTCGATGTTGCACCGCCCTATCATACTAATCTGAAGCCCATCCCATCTACACTATTCCATGGATGTCCATTTGCCTGTCCAATGATGACTTAAATGCACTTAAACTTGTCTACCTTAATGGTTTTCTGACCACCCAACGCCACCTCCTTTTTTATATTGATGTACTCTAGAATATCAATATGCCCCTCTTGAGACTCACCATCCAGCAAGGAGCACTGTGTGTAGTTCTGGTCACCCTGCTACAGGAAAGATATTATTAAATTGGAGAGGGTTCAGAGAAAAAAAACAAGATATTCCTGGAATTGGAGGGTTTGAGTTATAAAAATAGGCCAGAAAGGCTGGGATTTTCTTTTCACTGGAGTGTGGAAGGTTGAGGGGAGTTCTTATAAAGGATTTTAAAATCATGACTGGCACAATTAAGGTGATTAACAAGCGTCTTTTCCCTTGGGTTGGGGAGTGCAAAATCAGGGGGCATATTTTTAAGTTGGGAGGAGAAAGTTTTAAAAAGAACATGAAGGGCAACATTTTTACACAGACAATCATTCGTGTGCAGAAGCCACATGTTCAACCCCTTTCTCCCCCGATTCCTCTCTTCACGAGCACATGGCATGGGTAACAAACTAGAAATAACAACTGTTTGTTCTAGCTCTAAGCTTCCACCCTATCTCCTTGAATTTTTGCCTTAAATCCCCATCCATTTTCCTACTATGTCATTGGTGCCAATGTGGACCACAACTTGGGGCTACTCTCCCTCCCTCCTTAACAATCTGAGACATCATGGACTCTGGCACCTTGGAGGCAACACATCAACCATGAGTCTCCCTCATTCCCACAGAAACTCCAATCTATCCCCCTAACTATTGAGTCACCAATGACTAATGCTCTACTCCTCTTCCCCCCTTCGCTTCTATGCCAGAGACCTATACTCCTGGTAAGTCATCCCGCCCAACAATATCCAAAACAGTATATTTGTTATTGAGAGGAACAGCCACAGAGGATCCCTGCACTGTCTGCCTGTTTCCTTTCAGTCCCCTGACTATAACCCATCTTCCTTTTTCCTGTACCTGAGGTATGACTACCTCCCTGTTACTCCTTTCAATTACTTCCTCAGCTTGCTGAATTATCCGAAGTTCTAGTTCCCTAATGCAGGAGCTGGAGTGGGGTGCACTTCCCACAGATGAAGTCAGTGGGGACATTAGTGGTGCCTATTACTTCTCACATTCGACAGGAGGAGTATTCAACTGCCCTAACATCCATTCCCACTTTGAATTCTCAAAGAGACTATTGAAAGAAAAACTAGTAATCTTTCCCAATCCGGCACACAGAACCTTTATTTTGGTTAGAGGAGGAGGATGGGTGGGATGCTTCTGTCTTCAGTTTCCTAAACTTTCCATATGCCTCGTTTTCCTTTTTGACTAAGCTCTCAATTTCTTTTGTCATCCAAGATTCCTGCCATCCTTACCCTTCATTTTCACAGGAACATGCTGGTCCTGAACTCTAATCAAATGGCATTTAATGGATTCCCACATGCTAAATATGAATTTGCCCTGAAACAGCTGACCCCCAAATCTACATTCTCCGGTTCCTGCCTAACATTGTTATATTTACCCTTCCCCCATATTTAGTACTTTTCCCCCAAGGACTAACTTGATCCTCTTCCATAAGTAACCCAAAACTTACAGAATTATGGTCACTGCTTCCAAACTTCTCCCCCACTGAAACTTCGATCACTTGGACAGGCTGCTTCGCTAATAGCAGGTCGTGTATGATCCCTTCCCTCGGTGGACTATTTAAGTAGGTAAAAACAATGACTGCAGATGCTGGAAACCAGATTCTGGATAAGTGGGACTGGAAGAGCACAGCAGTTCAGGCAGCATCCAAGGAGCAGCGAAATCAATGTTTCAGGCAAAAGCCCTTAATCAGGAATAAAGGCAGTGAGCCTGAAGCATGGAGAGATAAGCTAGAGGAGTCCTTGGACACATCTAACAAATTCCTCCCTAACAAATCCAAGTCAATATAGGGGCAGTTAAAATTCAGCACCACAATTTCAATTATCTGAATGACACAGGTGGGGAGTATTTTGTTTGGATAATCAAATGCCGGATAATACAGTTTAGCCAAGCATCTAGAGCTTGCGATCTTGTCCGGATAATCGACGTTCAGATAATTGAGGTCCCCTGTATGTTAGATTAGATTCCCTACATGTGGAAACAGGCCCTTCAGCCCAAAAAGGCCACACTGACCCTCTGAAAAGTAACCCACCCAGACCCATTTCCCTCTGAATGATGCACCTAACACTATGTGCAATTTAGCATGGCCAATTCACCTGCCCTGCACATCTTTGGACTGTGGGAGGAACCCAGGCAGACATGGGGAGAATGCGTAAACTCCACACAGATAGTCTCCCGAGGCTGGAATTGAACCTGGGACTCTGTGGTGTGAGGCAGCAATGCTAACCACTGAACCACCATGCTGCCCCACATTTGTCCACATGTCTATTCCTCTAACTCCTGCTACCTGTTGTGACCCTCTAGTTAAATTGCATCAAAGTGATTTGACTGTTCCTATTCCCAACTTGGACCCATATGGCCTTATTGGATTAGCCCTTCAAGGTGAGCTCCCGGGGTACAGTTGTGATATTTTCCCTTATCGGTGATGCAACTCCCCCACCTATTTTACATCCCTTTCTATCTCATTTGAAACATCTAAATTCGGGAATGTTAAGTTGCCAGCCTTGTCCCCCTCTCAACCAAATGATTGTTGCTATCAACTGAATCATTACCCTGTTCCTGCTTTCTCCTCATATCCTTTCATCCCTTTAGCCCAAAGAACGATATCTAACTCCTTCTTGAAACCATTCACTGTTTTGGCCTCAATTGCCATGAAATTCCATAGGCTCACCATCTCCAGGTGAATAAATTTCTCCTCATCTCAGTCTCAAATAATTTCCCCTAAGTTCTTAGACTGCAACCCCTTAAACTCTCATACCAACATCACACAAAAGCGGATTATCTAGCCATTATCACACAGCTGAATTTAAGAGCTTACTGTCTGCAAACTAGCTGTTGTGTTTCCTGAATTACAATGACGACACTTCAAAAGTACATGGCTGAAAAGCAGTTTGAAATGTTGAGCAGTCAAGAAATGCACAACGTGAATGCAAGATGAGAGGGGAAATATTGCAACGGAAATTTAATTAATGTCTGAACTTGGTCAATTCCCACATTAAACCATTCAATATAATGCACAAGGGATAGTTAGCACAGGTTCAAATGGGATATTTAAAACATGCCTGCAGTAGCCAGTCATAATCCAATCATGTCCAGAAGGGACAACATTTTCATGGAGAGGATGTATGAAACTGCTAGAGGAAGTGGTGGAGGCTGGTGCAATTACAACACGTAAAAGGCAACTGGAGGGGTATATGAATGATTAGGGTTCAGAGGGATATGGAGCAAATGAGACTAGATTACTTTAAAATATCTGATCAGCATGGACAAGTCAAACCAAAAGGTCAGTTTCCATGCTGTGCATCTTGATGACTGAATGACTCTAAGTCTTTTTACCTAAGATTGAACAAAGATCAGAACTGTCACCGTGGAGATCCAATAAAGACAAATCCAGTGAATATTGTCATATGAAGCTGGAATTGGGAGTAGTGGGCTAGGGCCCAAAGATTAAGCCTTCACATGAGATACAGTTCAATTTGTTGGTGGTAGAATAAGAGGAAATGAAGGGTATCAACATAGATATCAGTTATAATGATAAATGTAAGTAGCCCTTTTAGAAAACAGAACAATTGGCAGAAGAACTCTGTTGCTTGATGTGAACAAGAGGCAAAAAATTTGGAGGAATTTCAGTACAAACTTGGGTTGTGACTGGCTGCTGCCAGCATGCTATAAATACACTATTTCACCTGTGCTAACTATCCCTTGTGCATTATATTGAATGATTTTGTGTGGAAATTGGGCAAGTTCAAACATTAATTAAATTTCCGTTGCAATTTTTTTGGTGTACCTAAATATAGCCTCAGGTTAAAGCCTTGAGAGCAAATTAGTACACAGAACTAAATCACTGCTTGAACCTCTTGAGAAACAATTTCAGACAGAGTATATGGAAGAGAGATCAAAATCGTTAATCATTAATGGTTTAAATTCTTACAGGTAAAATAATCATTGGCTCTATTGTGAAATTCCCATTGTTTAGCTCTGAGAACAAATCATTTTGTAATGAGCCAAATTAATAGAGACTGGAAAAAAATTACACTAAGAGAGGCAAATCCTAAAAGGAATGGCACAATTTTACAGATAATTATTTGGTATCAACCCTTACTATGCATATGTGTTGTGAGTGTGAAGTTATACTCCAGATTGTTTACAATATTAGCGTCCAAAAGATTATTTTACAATCCTTTATAAAATTTATCAGTGTTTGTGCAGAATAAGAAATGGATGAGTAATGCAGATGTCTCGGCTAATGGTCTGGGATCTGGTTTCAAATTCCACCAGAGCAACTGGTACAATTTCAATCCAAATTATGAATCTTAAATCGAAAGCTGGTTTCGGTGATGGTGGCCATGAAACTATCATTGATTATTGTGGAAACCTATCTAGTTCACTGCTGTCCTTTAGAGAAAGAAATCTGCCATCCTTTCTTACATTGGGGTCCAGACCAACAGCAATGTGTTTGACTCTTAACTGGCCTCTGAATAGGTCAAGCAAATAACTCATTGTAAGGGCAATTAAGGAAGAATAGAAATGCTGCCTTTGCTAGTGATGTTAGCAAAAAGACAACTCACCTAGGTGGAAATTTTAGTGGACTGAAACCCTTGAGGTTGAGTCACCCAAAAATTAGCCTTAAATTAATGGTCGCTGTGGAATTTCCTCATTAATCCTGCCTACTTCTCCATATTTAATTCCTCATTTTAAACTCTCTTAGAAACCAACCTCTTTGAACAGATTGTATTCATCTGGCCTAACATAATCTTTTGTGACTCGGTTTCCAATTTTGTCTGATAGCACTCCTGTGAAGTGCCTTGAGACATTTAGTCATAGTAAAGGCACTATATAAATGCAAATTGCTCTTTTTTCCTTTCTTGCTATCTTTGCAATTCAACTCATGAGTAAGGTCAATAATTTAGGAGCTTCACTGTTCATGGTCTTAGCTTCTGACAATATTGAAGGGCGAGACGTGAGAGCAGAGAATTCTGCTGCCAGCCCTTTGTGTGGGTTATCTATAACTACAGTTCATAATATGTTGTACAGTAGATAACCTTACAGTAGTGGTAGAAATAAATACTTCAGATCATGACAAAATATTGAGGAAGGGAACAGCAATTGAGTAAATACAGCCATGTGTGATAAGGAATGGTACATTTACCAAAGTTAACTTTTATAAGGCATCTATTCTTACAACTCTATTTTGACAAGTTAATTCATAAACTAAAAGTGCACTTCTTTGAGTTTTACAATGGGATAAATGAATGCAATCATTTTCAACCACAGAATTAGCAAAATAGTTTAAAGCTTAATTTCTGGCTGTTTGATTGTAAATTCACATAAAAATAGGCTTAAAAGTTAAGTCAAAATGGAATTTTACGTTAAGGTCATGGACTGCAAATAAGAATACGTGGATTACTGACTCATACACACTTCATCTTACTGGCCCCGAGGAAGAAACATAATCTGTATAACCAATGAAGAGAGTATAATTTCAATCAATCAAGAGGATAAATAATTGTACAACAAAGAAATGCGGATGCTGGAAATCTGAAACATAAACAAAAATTACAGGAGAAACTCAGCAGTTCTGGCAGCATCTGTGGAGAGAAAGCAATGACCATCATGCCTAAGATTAGTAACTAACCTTCTAGAAGTCAAAATGGCAGGGGAAAGAGGAGTCAGACTTGATATAGGTGGATGATGGATGCCACAGAGTTGTTGAAGAGTAGCTACAGTGGCATTGTGAGGATCACCTGAGACAGACAGGTGTGACATCCCCTGACAGCAGATCTATAGGAGGCAATAATTCCAAACTGCAGCAGAAACAACCACAACAAAAGAGTAGGGGTTGTTTTGATTCAAATTTATAAACTCCTGAATGTACTTCACGTGGCGGATGTGCAAAGGATGTTTAGTCTTGGGAATGAACCCAGAAGTAGGGGATACTGTTTTAAAATTAGGGGTTACAAAAAGGGGATTCACTTTTTTCAGTTAGAGACTATGCAACTTTGGAAGTCTGTACCTCAGAATGTTGTAGACGCAGGTTCTTGAATATTTTTAAGTTGGAAACAGATAGATTGAAGGTAGACAGGGAAATCGGAGGTTATCAAGGATAGTTGGTGCTCAAGGAGATCAGTCATAAACTTACTGAAAGACAGAGCCAGCTTGAAGAGCCAAATGGCAGCATGGTGGTTCAGTGGTTAGCCTTGCTGCCTCACAGCACCAGGGACCCAGGTTTGATTCCAGCCACACTCCATCTGTGTGGAGTTTGCACATTTGTCCCATGTCTGAGTGGATTTCCTCCCACAATCCAAAGATGTGTAGGTATGTGGATTGGCCATGCTAAATTTCCCTTAGTGTCTAGGGATGTACAGATTAGGTGGATTGGACGTAGGAAATGCAATGTTACAGGTGCTGAGTGGAATGATTTTCGGTGGGGGGGGGCTGGACTCAATGGGCTGAATGGCCTTCTTGCACACTATAGGGATTCTATAATAATTATATGCATTTATGTGAGATATTTTGGAGAATAAGATTCTTTCTACTGAATGTTCTTCAAGGCTGCCAGGGAAAGTAGCAAGGTTCTGTATTTGCAGCAATGATTCTTGCACGTTCTTAAAGCAATTGAAAAGAGTCACATTATTCAAAATAAATTCTGGATTAGTGGTGCTGGAAGAGCACAGCAGTTCAGGCAGCATCCAAGGAGCAGCGAAATCGATGTTTCGGGCAAAAGCCTTCATTTCTGATGAAGGGCTTTTGCCTGAAACGTCGATTTCTCTGCTCCTTGGATGCTGCCTGAACTGCTGTGCTCTTCCAGCATCACTAATCCAGAATCTGGTTTCCAGCATCTGCAGTCATTGTTTTTACCTATTCAAAATAAACTCTAGGCTTCAACATCTGTAAAATTCATATTTTTTGTGAAAGTATCATGAAAATAAAGTGCAAACTCTGCTGTACAAATGGCAAAAATGATGCTTGTAAGTATTTCTTGAGACCCAGTAAATAGAATGGATTGTAAATCTGGTTGTGCAGAACCCATATTTCAGATGCCCAATGATCTACCAATCAAAACCTTGGTTGGAAGGGTGCCATCTGCAATTTAGACCTGAACAGACTGATCTAGTAACCAGCATTAAGGTCGATAACAGCATTCAGAACTCTGTATTCATAAGACCATAAGACAAGGAACGGAAGCAGGCTATTCAGCCCAATGAGTCTGTTCCAACATTCGATGAGATCACAGCTGCTCTGATGATCCTTAACTCCAACTTCCCTGCCTGTATCATGTAAATTAAGGTCCTGAAATAGTACAGGACCTTTTTGCCTCATGTTTGTTCGTCACAGCGTTTCACTCTCCATGTGCTATCCTCGTAAAAAGTCAAGTCACCAATTGGCATGAAGGCCCTCTCGCCGGTGCTACATAAAGGAAGCATGTTGTACTTATACTTTCATTTCTAGTTTATTATTTATCATCACTCCATAATTTGTTACTGCAGCTGTCTGGGAATTGATTTTGTCTATAGAGAGTCCCTTTGCTCAAAGCATTGCCCTATAAAAAGAGATTATTTCAGTACAACTTCTACTCAAGAACACTGGAGGAGGTACTATCACTTCACCAAGATGCCTGTCACAGAATTATGCAGCCTGAAAACCAGGACATAATGGCAGCACTGCTTTTGTCTGTCATAGGCATCATGTCCCTCAACTTTTATGCCACATGGTTTTTTTCGGTCATGCTTTAAGTGACACCAACTTCTTTGTTTTTGGTATCATGGAGGCCACCAGGAGGAATATGTACATCTTCTTCAGCATCACGATGTGCCACACAGTCCCAGGTGCAGATTTAATGGCTGTAAAACTATCCTTTTCCAAGCTCCCTAATACCAACTCATCGCAACTGAATCCACTCCCTCAACATGGAGCTGCTTTGCCCTCACAGTCGGTGCTTTCTGCAGGTCCATGATAGGTCTCACAGCATCTGTCCATTCAACCTGTGCCAATCATCAATGCCTTCTTTATTTCAAACAAACTGTCAAATTAGAAGTTGGACAACAAGGATATCCCCATCTGGACTATGATAGTTCAGTCAGGATACCATGCTGATACAGGATACAGAGCTAACCATTAATTAGGCAGTGAATACGGTGTCCAGTTCTCGTCGCCCATTTATAGAAAGAATGTTACTAAGCTGGAGAGAGTTCAAAAGAAATTTACCAGGTGTTGCTGGGTATGGAAGGTTTGAGTTATAAAGAAAGGCTGGATATGTTGAGACTTTTTACACTGGAGCGTAGAAGGTTGAGAGGTGACCTGATAGAAGTTTAAGAATAGTGAGAGGCATAGATAGAGTTAATGGTAATTTTCTTTGCCCTAGGATGGGGGATTTCAAGACTAGGGGGTACATTTTTAAAGTGAGAGGAGAAAGATTTAAAAAAAAGATATGAGAGGCGCAATTTTTACACAGAGGGTGGTTTGCATGTGAAATGAACTTCCTGAGGAAGTGGTGGATGTCGGCACAATTATAACATTCAAAAGATATTTGTATAGGTGCATGAATAGGAAAGGTTGGAGGCATATGGGCTGGGACTAGTTCAGTTCGGGATTATGGTTGGCATGGACTGAATGGACCAAAGTGTCTGTTTCCGTGCCAAATGATTCTATGACTCTATAATGGCACCAAAACAGTAAAAGAAAGTAGAGTTGCAATGGTCCCTCAGCTCCTCATGTCGAGGTTTTGATGGTAAGCTTTTACCAAATAGCCCTTTCCTCTGAGTATAGTTACTAAACAAGCAGTTGCAAATCAAGCCATGCAATTATAATGTCAAACCACACAGTACTCGAACCTGAATATGGAGGGCTCCAAGTAAGATGTCATATCTTCCTATCCTCTGTACATAGTTGTGAACATTGAGCCATTTAACACTAGTCAACAAAGACTTACCATGCTTCTTACAAACACAATTAGTTTCTCTTCTTTGACAGCAAACCTTGGGGTCTCACTCTTACTCCTCCACAAGAGTAATACAGCACAACAGTAACAATTTATCATTTCTATGTTGGGAAAAAGAAAATAGATCAGTGTACTCATGCAAAACCTCAGTTGTCATCCTGCATGCTTGTTTTCCAACCTGTGGTGGTCCTCTGAGGCGACCAGGGTTGCAGTGGGAGGGAGATTCGCTGAGATCTTTGTGGAGGGTGGAGGAGAACTTCTTCAACATGGGCATCCTTGGAAGAGGCTTCACAGCAGAAGGGTCCTGCCTGAACGTCAACTGTCTTGCTCCCTTGGATGCAGCCTGACCTGCTGTGCTTTCTCCAGTGCCACACTTTATCAACTCTGACTCTCCAACATCTGCAGTCCTATCTCCAAGTCCTCCGAGATGCCCATTCTTAGTGCCAATTGTGTGAGATGTTGAAGAGAAATAGAGAGCTACTTAGCTCCCCCTTGAGGACTGTCAGCTATTAGTACTGAGCAACCTCGGGTGTGAAAGTGAAATGTGCTATGATTATAAAAGACCACAGACTGCTCTCTGATTTTAGACAGAGATGACAGGCTGCCAATTTAACATGAGTGTTGTCACACCTTAGGTGAGCAAGGGATGGTGGCAAGGTTGAAGAAGGGCACTTCCATAGTGACTTCAGCTGGTATAGGAACTGAATCCGTGCTATTGGCATCACTTTGTATGACAAACCACCCATCCTCAGACTGCAATCTCTTCCTGTGCGCTGGGCACAATGATCTAAACCTTAATTGAACAGGCATGCTCAAATTTCTAAGCCAACTTAGGGCAAACAATTAAAGCAAAGCATTGTGGATGCTGACAATCTGAAGCAAACAAAATCAGAAGTTGCTGGAGAAATTCGGTAGGTTTGGGAGCATCTGGAGAGAGAAAATAGAGTAAACTGAAGAAGGGTCACTGGACTCAAAATGTTAACTATATTTGCACTCTAGAGCTGCTGCCACACTTAAAAGACACTCTGATAATACTGTAAAAAATTCTTTCTTTCTTCTTTCACCTTATTGTGCTGTTAATGAGACTGTTAACATGACTGTTCTGTCACCAATATAGAGAATGCATTCAATATTGATTTCTGGAACAGTGATTTCAGGAACATTCCTGTAACGTTATTTCGAGCCTGAAACTCCAGACACCCTTCGTCATTTGCCTTTTGAATATATTACACATCCCAGACATAAAATATAGCAAACAGAAAGCCAGGTAATGACCATCTCCAAAAGACACAATCTAACCTCTGGCCCTTGATATTCCATGTTGTCACCATCACTGAATTCACCACTACCAATGCCCTGGGAGTTGCCATTGATCAGAAACTTAACTAGACTCACCATATAAACACATTAACTGTAAGAGCAGGTCAGAGACTAGGAGTCTTGCAGCGAGTAACTCACCCCCTGACTCCCCAAAACCAGCCCACCATATACAAGATGCAAGTCATGAGTATGATGGAACACTCCCCATTTACCTGGATGAGTGCAGCTCCAACAACACTTAAGAAGCTTGACACTATCCAGGACAATGCAATCTGCCTGATTTGGCACCACATACACATTCAGTAACTCCACCATTCAACAGTAGCAGTGCAGACCATTTACAAATACACTGTAGAAATTCCCCAAAGATCCTTAGACAGCACCTTCCAGATCCATGGCCATTTTCATCTAGAAGGACAATGGATACATAGGAACACCACCATCTGCAAATTCCCCTCCAAGCCACTCACTATTCTGACTTGGAAATAAAATGCCATTCCTTCTGTGTCATTGGGTTAAGAAACAAAATTAGAAATTGCCAGAAAAACTGAAGAGTTCTAAGGAAAGGTCACTGGACCCGAAAGGTTAACTCTTTATTTCTCTCCACAGATGCTGCCTAACCTGTTGCGTTTTTCAAGCAATTTCTGATTTAGTTTCTGATTTCTAGCATCCATAGTTCTTTTTTTTCCATTGGGTTAAGATCCTGGAATTCCTTTCCTAATGGCAGTGTAGGTCTACCTACTACACATGGACTCCAGCATTCAAGAAGGCAGCTCACCACCATCTTCTCAAGGGCAACTAGGGACAAGCAATAAATGCTGGCCCAGCCAGCAATGCACACACCCATGAGAGAATAAAATCAATGCCATAGACAAAAGCAGCAAAGTTGTCTTTTTCTGAAATATTTGAAGTAGTGATATAGAGTCTTGTCCATCAGTAATGTGCCAGACTAAACAGGCAGAATAAAATGACAGCAGTAATTAGAAGACTTTGTCGAAACAGGCACCAAGTGAACTTGTTCATAAACTAAACTCTTCATTGAAAAGTAATTAGTCATTTGCAAAGTTGTTTTGTAATTACATCTTGGCCTCTCTATGGATGTAGGAGTTTTGATGCACAAAAGTCCACCCACGCAGCCTGTTCCCCTTTATAATACCTGACATCATCAACTAAGAACTAAGAATTTGAAACTGATAACATTTATAATTAATCCAAGATTCATTAACACATGCAACTTTTGAAAATAAGCTTGTTAACTTACTGAAGTCTTGCAATAAGAAAGGCAGCTGGGGAATCAAAGAAATAATTAACTAATGTAGTACTTTCAGCTGGAAGTGGAAATTTGACAATCCAATTTTTTTGTCTGGCATTAAGGATGATTGACAATGTCAGGAATGCAACATGATATGTTGCACATATACTTTCCTGACTGAAATGGATCATTGTTTTTCACCTCTTATATGGGGAATGAAACATCCATCTAAAACAATAATTCACAGTTGAGCTTTATGCATGGAATTACACTGATGAGATTCTTTTATTGGAGTTCTCTTTTGTTCACCAATAAAAGACCTTAAACTCCAAAATTTTAAATTTCCTGCTATCTAAAGATCCTCTTGGAGTTACCACACAGATTTTAATAGTTCCGCAACAAGACAATGCTAGTCACCTGGCAATGTGGGATGAGGTTCCCCAGCAGTTCTTCCAATATGTCAGGACAACTGTGAAAATAATACATGGAAATTATCAATATAGCACCTTTAATCAAAATCTGAATGTCTTGTGATAAAGTGGTCTCAAATCCAGAAGGTCTATGGTCAATTGTCACTCCAGGACTTAATGTCAAAGGAAGTGTATTCGTGATGTGGCTAAACATGTTAATTATCAATTTATAAATCCTTCCAAAGCATGTCAGTGATGGGTGGCAAGACTACGAAAGATTCCTGGGCAGTTATGAAACTCACTGTCATGATTGTAATGAGGTCAGCTAGCTGGATATCACAAAATAACAGTTCCCAGATTGGGGCTGTTAATCTGGTCCAATCAGAGAGACCTGACTGGAATAGAAGCATGAACGTCATGAATGAGTCCTTGAATGCTTGACTCAGTAGCAGGCAATGGTATTATCAAAGGGTATACATGTCTCAGTAAAGAACGATTGGTGATAGGATGCCAGCCTCTGAAGTGTTATTTCAACCACAGAAGGCATTGGAAAACCATTGCATTATCTTGCCAAACATGATCATGAACTGCACATTGTAAGTCTTTGGGCATCATTTAACTTTCAGGGTATTATTCCTGAAGAAAAAGACATCCCAAGAAACTTCACAGGAGCATTATAAAACAAGTTATGACAATACGCTACATAAAGAAATATTAATCAGATGACCACAAGCTTAGCCAAAGAGGTAGGTTTTAGATAATGTCTTAAAAGTCTGGAGCAAGGTGAAAAAAAGCAAGGTAGGGTTGGTATTCCACAGCTTAGACCTAAAGTAACTGAAGGCATGGCCAATGGGGGAGCAAGTAAATTCAGAGATGCTTAGGAAGTTGGAATTAGAGGAGCACAGGTATCTCAGAGGGCTTTTGAACTAAAGGAGATTACAGAGATTGGGAGGAGCAAGGCCTTAAAAGCATTTGAAAATCAAGACTTGCTTGACCATGCGAGCAAAGGGGTGATTGGAGAATTGGACTTGCTCTTACTAATGACACATGGTAGCAGAGTGTTGGAGGGTTGAAGGTCATAGAAATCAAATGGTCAAACCTCATGTGCGCAACATCTTAAAACAAACATTGATAGAGGAAAAAGCACACAAAACACTTAATTATCTGAACACAAAATGAAAGGTGTGCATTCTCCCCATAGATGCTGCCAGAGCTGATGACTTTCTCCAGCAATTTCTGTTTTTGCTTCAGATCTCAAATGTGATAGGAAGGACAGAAAGGGAGGCAAGAGAGGGGGAGATTGGCATTTTGATAAGAGATAGCATTACAGCTATACTGATGGAGGATATTATCAGAAATACATCCAGGGAAGTTATAGAGTCAAAGAGATATACAGCATGGAAACAGTCCCTTCGGTCCAACCCGTCCATGCCAACCAGATATCCCAACCCAATCTAGTGCCACCTGTCAGCACCTGGCTCATATCCCTCCAAACCCTTCCTATTCATATACCCATCCAAATACCTTTTAAATGTTGCAATTGTACCTGCCTCCACCACTTCCTCTGGCAGCTCATTCCATACACGTACC
>NC_057716.1:94056729-94084012 GCF_004010195.1 Chiloscyllium plagiosum
CCATTAAGTGTATAAGTCCTGCTAAGATTTGCTTTCCCAAAATGCAGCACCTCGCATTTATCGGAATTAAACTCCATCTGTCACTTCTCAGCCCATTGGCCCATCTTGGTCCAGATCCTGTTGTAATCTGAGGTAACCCTCTTCGTTGTCCACTTTTGGTGTCATCTGCTAACTTACTAACTGTACCGCTTATGCTCACATCCAAATCATTTATGTAAATGACAAAAAGTAGAGGGACCAGCACTGATCCTTGTGGCACTCCACTGGTCACAGGCCTCCAGTCTGAAAAACAATCCTCCACCACCACCCCTGTCTTCTACCTTTGTGCCAGTTCTGTATCCAAATGGCTAGTTCTCCCTGTATTCCATGAAATCTAACCTTGCTAATCAGCCTCCCATGGGGAACCTTGTCGAACGCCTTACTGAAGTCCATATAGATCACATCTACTGCTCTGCCCTCATCGATCTTCTTTGTTACTGCTTCAAAAACTCAATCAAGTTTGTGAGATATGATTTCCCACAGACAAAGCCATGTTGACTATCCCAAATTAGTCCTTGCCATTCCAAATACATGTACATCCTGTCCCTCAGGATTCCCTCCAACAACTTGCCCACCACCGAGGTCAGGCCTATCAGTCTATAGTTCCTGGCTTGTCTTTACCGCCCTTCTTAAACAGTGGCACCATGTCTGCCAACCTCCAATCTTCTGGCACCTCACCTGTGACTATCGATGATACAAATATCTCAGCAAGTTATTTGGGTGGAACTGAGAACTGAGAAATAAGAAAGGGATGATCACCTTATTGAGATTTTACTAAATATCCCCTAATACAGATGAACCCCGATTATCCGAACAAGATGGGCAGGCACTATTTTGTTCAGATAATTGATTATTCGGTTAATCAATTCAATGCCTTTCCTCTGGGGCTCAGAGTTGTCAGTTAAGTGAGCTCCCCATTCAGGAGACGAGGCAGCAGCATAACCCTAACCATGCCCCCTCACCCGCTCCCAACCCCATCCAACCCTGCTCGTAGGAATAGGGAATGCTGGATGACTAAAGAAATTAAGGGTTTGGTTAAGAAAAAGAAGGAAGCACATGTCAGGTATAGACAGGATAGATCGAGTGAATCCTCAGAAAAGTATAAAGATAGTAGGAGTATACCTAAGAGGTAAATCAGGAGGGCAAAACGGGGCATGAGATAGCTTTGTCGAATAGAGTTATGGAGAATTCAAAGGGTTTTTACAAATACATCAAGGACAAAAGGGTAATTAGGGAGAGAATAGGGCCCCTCAAAGATCAGCAAGGCAGCCTTTGTGTGGAGCAACAGAAAGTGGGGGAGATACTAAATGAATATTTTGCATTTGTGTTTACTGTGGAAAAGGACATGGAAAATATAGAATGTAGGGAAATAGATGATGACATCTTGAAAAATGTCCATATTACAGGGGAGGAAGTGCTGGATGTCTTGAAACACATAAAAGTGGATAATTCACCAGGACCTGATCAGGTGTACCCTAGAATTCTGTGGGAAGCTAGGGAAGTGATTGCTGAGCCTCTTGCTGAGATATTTGTATCATCAATAGTCACAGGTGAGGTGCTGGAAGACTGGAGGTTGGCTAACGTGATGCCACTGTTTAAGAAAGATTGTAAGGACAAGCCAGGGAACTATAGACCAGTGAGCCTGGCATCAATGGGCAAGGTGTTGGAGGGAATCCTGAGGGACAGGATGTACATGTATTTGGAAAGGAGAAAGTGAGGACTGGAGATGCTGGAGATCAGAGCTGAAAATGTGTTGCTGGAAAAGCGCAGCAGGTCAGGCAGCATCCAAGGAACAGGAGAATCGACGTTTCGGGCATAAGCCCTTCTTCAGGAATGAGGAAAGTATTCCTCATTCCTCATTCAAGTGTGAAAATATTCACACTTTCCTCATTCCTGAGGAAGGGCTTATGCCCGAAACGTCGATTCTCCTGTTCCTTGGATGCTGCCTGACCTGCTGCGCTTTTCCAGCAACACATTTTCAGCATGTATTTGGAAAGGCAAGGACTGATTAGGGATAGTCAACATGGCTTTGTGCGTGGGAAATCATGTCTCATGAACTTGATCGAATTTTTTGAAGAAATAACAAAGATAATTGATGAGGGCAGACCAGTAAACATGATCTATATAGACTTCAATAAGGCTTTTGACAAGGTTCCCCATGGGAGACTGGTTAGCAAGGTTAGGTCTCATGGAATACAGGGAGAACTAGCCATTTGGATACAGAACTGGCTAAAAGGTAGAAGAGAGAGGGTGGTGGTGGAGGGTTGTTTTTCAAACTGGAGGTCTGTAACTAGTGGAGTACTTAAAGGATCGGTGCTGGGTCCACTACTTTTCATCATTTGTATGAATGATTTGGATGTGAGCATAAGAGATAGAGTTAGTAAGTTTGCAGATGACAACAAAATTGGAGGTGTAGTGGACAGTAAAGGTTACCTCGGATTACAACAGGATCTTGATCAGATGGGCCAATGGGTCGAGGAGTGGCAGATGGAGATTAATTTAGATAACTGCGAGGTGCTGCATTTTGGGAAAGCAAATTTTAGTAGGGCTTATACACCTAATGGTAAGGTCCTGGGGAGTGTTGCTGAACAAAGAGACCTTGGAGTGCAGGTTCATAGCTCCTTGAAAATATAGTCACAGGTCGATAAGATAGTAATGAAGGCTTTTGGTATGCTTTCCTTTATTGGTCAGAGTATTGAGTACAGGAGTTGGGAGGTCATGTTCCCCTGGGATGGGCAAGTCCAGAACTAGAGGGCATAGGTTTCGGTTGAGACAGGAAAGATATAAAAGAGATCTAAGGGACAGCTTTTTCACACAGAGGGTGGTATGTGTGTGGAATGAGCTGCCAGAGGAAGTGGTGGAGTTTAGTACAATTGCAACATTTAAAAGGCATCTGGGTGGGTATATGAATAGGAAGGGTTTGGAGGGATATGGGCTAGGTGCAGCCAGGTGGGATTAGAATGGTTTGGGATATCTGGTCGGCATGGATGAGTTGGGACGAAGGCTCTGTGTCTGTGCTGTACATCTCTGTGACTCTAGCATCTGCAGTTCTTTGTTTTATTCAATTATCTGGAGTTGGTTTCTAAACCATGTAATTCTTGTATAGGCATCTTAAAGGCTCCATTCGTAATTTGGAGACTTTCTGCATTTGTATCTGTCGAGCTGAAATCTCACAGATTTACTGCAGTAACTGGTTTTAACAAGAAAAAGTAGGGTTCATTCAACATATTAAGAAAAGGAAAAGTGCCTCCAATTGCTCGTTCTAAATAACTTGCAGTTATCCTTCCTGGAAAATGTGCATTTGCAAGCATTCAGTGAAGCTAAAATTCTGCAGATAGCAACATACCCTAACCAACACTATAAAACCATTTTTCAAATAATTAAATCACAGCAGATCTATTCCTCAACCCCACTTTTCCGCCTTGTTCCATGATCATTACTGAACAAAAGATCAAAAAAGCCTTCATTTTGAAGATTTCAGTTCACCAGCATGCGCAACCATTTGGAGGTGAGAGTCCTGCATTTTCATTGTATTTTTTGTGGATAATGTGTTTCCTCATTTCAATCCTAAATCACCCAGCTTTAATTTTAAGATTCTGTTCTAACTTCCCCAACTGATTGCTTTTTGGTAACTCTAAGTCCTTTCATTGTTGTAAACTCCTGAATTAGTCAAGCTAATTTGTAAACTCTGCAAAGCTCACTGATCATAGAATTGTGATTAGATTTACCTCTATCTGATGTTTTGATGTCAAATCAAAGTCTCCTGCCCAATGCTGCTGTCACAGCAGAACAGTGCCCGAAGACAGTGCCAGCAAAAGAGCATCAAGGGTTAGCAACTAAAGTTTCTTAATTGTTTTGTTCTCCAGAATCCATTGGGAACTGATTGAACTCTTTTGATTTATTTTTGTGTGAACATGAATGCGAGGTAACTTAAAGGGGATGACTCATGTAAGATCTGTACAGGGATCTTTGGGAATGCTCCCCAGCTTAGTGGGAATAATATGAAGAACGTGTGCATTTTACTATTAGAGAAAAATTAAAAACTGTGATTACTGCAAGTTATTTGTCATACCAAATGACATGGGAACTCTCAAAATCACTTCAAAATTAACCATTTCATAGATCGTGGTTATGTTATGGAAAAAAATTGTTTGATTTGCAAATTGTCCTGCATTAGAAAGAAACAAAGGGAAAATATTAAAACTTTTTTTTTGCAATTTATTGACGTCTGATATGTTTGGCCAGATTGTCGAATCTGGGTCAGAAAGGGCATGCCTCATGTTAACTGCCAGCTTCCTATTTTATGTGTTAGTTCCTTCCAGCCCTGTTGTGTGGATGAAGATAACTAGAAGAGTCATGCTGAGTAAGCAGTATGACGTTTATTGTATTAGTGCAACTATTTATAAAGCACATGACTATGACCCACAGTGATGCAAACTAGCCTGCGGTCTATCTCTGACCAGCTCCTGCTTTGCTCTGATGATGTTCAATTGTTGTCATCACAATGGATGGTGCTAGTGCACTCAATTGAGTATTAATCCTTTCGGGCCCTTTTCAATTCATACACAGCATAAATCATTTTATATTGGAGATTTTGCATCTCCCGAAGCTGGCTCCAGCAGGGATGTAGGATTGAATTTTCTCAGCTTGAGATGCGGACTTGGCTGGTTCTATCACTTACCCCTACCTCTCAGTTGGCTACAACACCTCCAGAGACAAAATTGCAACTGCTGCCCATCTGTGATAACATTGGGGTTAAAGAAAAGGTTGTAATCTGATCTCAAAATAGTTTCCTTTACCTTCTTCCCTAAGCAACAGAGAACGCATTAATTAAAATTTCAACTTCGATTCAAAGCTAATTATCCTTGATCCTGACTGTTTTTCACTGGAGAAATAATGTGGTATTTTTCAACACAGTTGTTTTCATATTAATATGATAGCAACTTTCTAGGACTTCTACTAATCACTGACCTGGGTCCTGAGCATAAACATTGCATTTTCCTCTCAAATTTTCCTTAGATCCCTAAATATTCAACCACCCAACCAGGATGGTTGTGTACACGGAAGTTGGGCACAGCCAATCACAAAAGCCAACCTCCCATCCATGGACTCCATTTATTGCAGAAAGGCTGCCAAAATCATCAAAGACACTCTCACCCCAGTAATGCTCTCTTCCAACCTCTTCCATCAGGCAGAAGATACAGAAGGATAAAGTGAGGACTGCTGATGCTGGAGAATCAGATTCAAAAAGTGTGGCACTGGAAAAGCATAGCAGGTCAGGCAGAGTTCGAGGAGCAGGAGAGTCCACATTTCAGGAATGTCCTGATGAAGGGCTTATGCCCCCCCGAAACATCGACTCTGCTGGTCCTCAGATGCTACCTGATCTGCTGTGCTTTTCTAGTGCAACTCTTTTCCACACAGAAGATACAGAAGCTTGAACACTTGTAGCAACATGTTCAAGAATAGTGTCTTCCCGTTGTTGTTAGACTGCTGATCTAACTTCAAATCTAAAGTTGATCTTGCTTTTATGCACTTCTTGTGCAGCCACCACCTTTTATGTCTTGCTCTGTCTAAATGCTCTAACATCTATCTGTTCTTGTTTGTTATGATCTGCCTGTCCTGCTTGCAAAATAAAAATTTTCACTGTACTCAGGTACATATGACAACAATAAATCAAATCAAATCAAATTGAGTATACTCATTATTACAGTCATGGACTACATGACTTTCATCCTACGTTTATAGCTTCATTTTCAAAATCTAGCGATCTTATAAATGAAAACATATAGATCAAAAAGATCTTATAAATTGCATAATTCTAGCTACCACTAACTGAGGGCAAACTCTTACTTTCATGGATACTCTGAAGACATGATTATCTAACAGTTTAGTAGGGCAAATATGGAGCTGTTTTCACATGCAAGAAAAGTTATAAATGTAAAACAGCAAAAGTGAAACAATAATAGTAAATAAAATCTGAAAGGGAATCAAAGAGACACGTTTGCACCCAGTGAGTGATAAAATTGTTGAACCTGCTGCCACAGAAGTTGTTGAAAGAAATAGCATAGATGCACTTTTTTTTTCACTCTGCATGAACATCATTGGCAAGGTCATCTGTTCTTTCCTCTTTCTGAAATCCCTTGAGATGGTAGTGATAAACGTGATGTGCTGTGGCCCATCCAGTGTTAGAAGATAAATAATGATGTTGGAGAGCGAGGTAAAAGTTTTTGATCCACTGAGAGCAAAAGAATAATATTATATTGCCAAGATAAGATGGAATATGGCTTGAAGAGAAATCTGCAGGTAGTGGTGTTTCCAGATCTCTATTGCCTTTGACCTTTTAGATTGTGAGGTGTACAGGTTTGCTGTAAACCGAAGATTGCTGAGTTGCAACATTGAGTCTTGCCTACAGCACATACAACTGTCACCATGTACCGATGATCAAGAGAATAAATATTTAAGGTGGTGCTCTTGAAGTGGACTGGTTTGTTCCAAATTATGTCCAAAATACTTGAATCTTCTCTGAGCTGCACCCATCCAGACAACCTCTCACTTATGCCTTGTAGATGATGAACTGATTTTGGAAAGTTAGGAGATGAGTTACGCCCAGCGTCTGACCATGTCTTGTAATGACAATAATTATAAGGCTGGCCAGTTAACAATCAGGGAATTGAGAGTGTGAGATTCAGTGATGGTACTGTTGTTAAAAGTCAGAAGGTTTAGATTCTTTCATGTTGGAGGTGGACAATGCCTAGCACTTCTATGGAAGTGGTTATGGGTTTGGAAGGTGCTTCCAAGGATCTTTGGTGAGTTTCTGCAGTGCATCTTGTAGACAGTACACACTGCTGCTACTAAGTTTGAGGGTGGAGGGACAAGATGCTTGTGGATGTAGTTTCAATCAGGTGGGCTGCTTAGTCTAGAATGTTGTCAAGCTTCTTGAATATTGTTGGAGCAACACCGATCCAGGCAATTGGGGAGTATTTCATCCCAGTCCTGACTTGAACCTTGTTGATGGTGGAAAAGCTTTGAGGAGTTAGAAGGTGAGTTACTCACCACAGTACTGCTAGCCTCTGACCTGCTAATGTGGCCACTGTATGTATGTGGTGACTCCAGTTGAGTTTCTGATCAATGATAACCCCAAGGATGTTGATAGTGGGGATTTATTGCTGGTAATACCATTGAATGTCAATAAGGTTGTCTTTTATTGGAGACGGTCATAGCCTGGTATTTGTGTGGCAGGAATGTTACTTGCCTCTTGTCAGCCCAAGCCTGGATATTGTCCAGGTCTTGTTGGACTGCTTTGGAATTGGATGCTTCATGAATGGTGCTAAAGATTGTAAAATTGTTGGTGAACGTTTCCACTTCTGACCTTAAGATGGATCGAAGGTCATTGAGGAAGCAACTGGGCCTAGGACCCTACCCTGAGGAACTCCTGAGGAGCTAGCTTGGAGCTGAGATGGAGACAATGAGGACTACAGATGCTGCAGAGTTAGAGTTGATAAAGCAGGCATTGGAAAAAGCACAGCAGGTCAGGAAGCAGCTGAGGAGCAAGAGAGTCGACATTAAGGGCATAACCCTTCTGTGCCTTACCAATTCTGGAGCTGAAATGACTGACCTCCAACAACTGCAACCGCCTTTCTATGTGCCACATATGACTCCGACCAGCAAAGACTCACTCCTGCGGCTATGCCATTTAGGACTTGATTAGTGATGGTGCTGTCAAACCACTCTTGGTGATGGAATCCTAAACCTGAAAATACACTGCACCCTTCCTGTCCTCAGTGTTCCTTCCAAGTGCTGTCCATCACAGAGGAGAACTGGCTCATCAACTGTGTGAAGGTGATACATGCTAGGCAGCAGAGGGTTTCCTCAACCATGTTTGCCCTAATGCCCTAATACCTCATGTAGCCTAAAGTCAATGTTAAGGATTCCCAGGCAATTCCCTTTTCAACTGGATACCATTGTTCCACCACGTCTATTGGCTGTGTCTTCAGTGGGATAGAATATATCCAGGAATGTTAAGGGTATTGTCTGGGGACATCCTAAACCTAACCCCGTATAATTCTTGAAATATGACTATTTCAGGCTGTTGCTTGACTAGTCTATGAGGCACCTCTCCCAATTTTGATAACAGTCACACTATTTTGATAAGGAGGACTTTGGAGGGTTGACAGGGCTGAGTTTTTTAAAAAATACATTCATGGGTTGAGGGCATTGCTGTTCAAGCCAGAATTTGTTGCCTATCTCTAATTGCCCAGAGGGCAGTTAAGAGTCAACCACAATTGCTATGGGTGTGGAGTCACATGTAGGCCAGACTGGGTATGGATGGCAAATTCCTTCCCTAAAGGGCCTTAGTGAACAAGATGGGATTTTCCAACAGTCGACGCTGGATTCATGGTCATCATTAGACTCTTACTTCCAGATTTTACTGAATTCAAATTCCACCATCTGCCATGGTGAGATTTAAACCTGGGTCCCCAAAATATTACCTGTGTCTCTGGACTAACAGTCCAGTGATAATACCATAAGTAATTACCTCCCCCCTGTTGTCAATACTGATGTCTCGGATGATGTCAGCTGGTTCTGTTGATTCTGTTCCTTTTCTGAGACATTTTAGTAGATTGATACAACTGAGTGGCTTTCTAGACCATTTCAGTGGTCAGTTAGGACTTAACCACATTGTTGTGGGTCTTGATCACATGTAGACCAGGTATGGATAGCAGTTTTCTTCCTTAAAGGACATCAGTGAACCAGATGGAGTTTTACAACAAATGACAATGACATGGTTCGACTAGAATTTTAATTCCAAACTTTATTTGAATTCAAGTTTTTCTGTTGGCCATGATATTGGTTTTGCTGGACATTTTCTGAGTTTCTGAATTACTAGTTCAATGACAATACCATTAAACACTCACCTCCACATAATGTCCAAATCTTTCTTTTGTTCTCTATGAAAGAAATTGCAAAGTGAAGGATAATCAAGACTTTCAACTTACACACTTGCTGTCTGTGAAAATTGTTGAATGCAATTCACTGCTCCCCTACTTCATAAACACATAGAGTGTTGGAAATTCCTTTGACTTAGCACTAGATTCACATTAACAATATGAAAGGGGAAAATTGCCAGCTGTTGATGATTAGATTTTCGTATGTACCTTTCGCTGTGATGCATGATGTATGTCATTGCCTTGCAAACCAAGGTTAAAAGTGATGAGATCGATTGAATACGACATGCCATAGAACATTGAGTCTCCATTACTTGCACTCCTTAGTATCTTCTAGAATGCTTGCATGTTTCAGGGCTATCTGATATTTAATTTCAGTCAAGACAAAATGATCTTTCAGAATTTATGAAAAAAAGGGATATAATGATCAAGTCAAATGAAACAAAGGAGTCTATAGATTTTGTTCAAAGCATCTATTGCCAGGAATGTAGAAACTCTCAATTGTCTGCATTCTCTATTAGCATTCAAAAGCAGACACATTCACTTTTGGTTGATGAGAGGCTCTCATCCATTGTTGCTCGCCACTTGATTTTGAAGTTAACTATGCACAGGCCTGGTTTTGACATCTCTACAGATTCTAAATGCATGAAATTGATTGGTATATTGACTACATCATTTGTGAGATTTCTGTTCATTCACAAATGTATCAAGCTCTGAAGTGAATTCTTATTTTCATTTGTAATGTTTTAAAGGTCACCTACCTATTAGGAACAGAGACATTACACCCAGAATATGCAAAACTGGTACCTGATTGGAATCAATAAAGACCTTGAAATTACGATTACTTAGACTACCCTAGCTCATTATGCAATTTGTTAATTTCTTCTCTTTAAATGTGTGATGAACTACTTCAAACGCTACAAATGGTTAAGTGTTCACAGTTATAAAATGGTCTTTAAGAATCATCAGCCAACGTCCCTGTGTCAAGATCCACCTGAGTGGAACATCTAGTGTTGATTCAAATGGAATTCATAGATTTATGAAAGTTTCCCAAAAAAGAAAGCTACTTTGGGTGAAGAATTATCCTATCTGAGATGTAAACTAGTGGCGACAAAACCTGATGATGCATGTGAGGAGACTGCTGCCTGAAAAGATATGGATTGTGCCCCCTCTGCCAGGTGTGGCAGCGACCCAAAACATAATGCACAATCTTCGCTGTTCCTGTACTCACCCCAAGTTATTTTTTATTTCCACTAATAGAGCTATTTCCTTTGACTGGGTGGGTCAGTCTGCAGACGCATTCTCAATTTTGGAACACAGATTTCATCCTGATACCTGCAGAAACTGACAGTGAAGGAAAGGTCAAGAACTAATTTATATCTCTTCCATTGTGTATTCCTTTTAGATAAATAGTCATAACTATAAATAATCATTGCTAATCCCCACAGGGAATTAAGGAGTATGCTCTTTATCCAGCCAATGGTTTGACTGTGGAATTTGGTACCATAAGCAATAATTAAGAGATACAACATCTATGCAACTTTTCACTTACTTAAATCAATGTGGCCATTATTGGTGGGGACAGAATTTGATATCCATCCCTAACTGCTCTGAAGAAGGTGGTAGTGGACCTACTTTTTAAACTATTGCAGTCCATCTCATGTAGGTAGTCCCACTGTGAATTAAGAAGGAACTACGGGACTTTGACGCAGTGACGCTGAATGAATGTGAATGTATTTCCAATTCATGATGGGATATAACTTGAAGAACAACCTGTAGTTGAGGTTTTCCCAAATGTATGTTCCCTTATACTTCTTGCTGATGGAGGACAGTGTGGTGACTCACTGGTTTCTATTACCTCCCAGTGCCAGGATCTGGGCTTGATTCCAGCCTCGGGAGCTGTCTGTTTGGAGTTTGTTCGTTCTTCCCATGTCTGTACGGATTTTCCCCAGGTGTTCCAAATCCCTCCCACAATCCAGAGGTGTGCAGGTTAGGTGAATTGGCTATGCTAAATTGTTCATAGTTTCCAGCGTGGTGTAGGTTAGGTGGATTAGCCACGGTAAATGTAGGGTAATGGGGATCGGGTAGAGGTCTGGGTGGTATGCTGTCTGGAGGGTCAGTGCAGACTTGATGGATCAAAAGGCCTTTCTGTGCACTCTGAGGATTCCATGATTCTATGAGCATAGGTTTAGAAGATTCTGTCAAAAGAGATTCAGTGAGTTTTCAAGGTGCATCTTATATACTATTGCGCCACCGTGCATCAGTGGTGGATGTAATGTATGTTTAAGGTAGTGGATGGCACACCAATTAAATAGACTGATTTGTCCTGTATGATATCAAGTATGTTGAGCATTGTTGAAGCTATATTCATTCAGGCAAATGGAGAGTGGTCCTGACTAGTGCCTTGTACATTGCAGTCAGACGTTTAGGAGTTGTCTACGAGGTCTTGTAGCCCCAATATTTATCAGGTTGTCCAGTTAAGGTTGTCATTAATAATAGCTCCCAGGTATCAATGGTGGGCCTCTAGCAAAAATTATAGTGTTCGACATTCAAGAGAGATAGATTAGACTCACTGAAGTTAGAGCTGGTCGCTATCTAGCACCTACATGGTGCAAATGTATTGAGATGTTTATAAACCCAAGACTGAATGTTGTCCAGATCTTACTATGTGCCGCATAAACTTCACTATCTGAGGTGATGTGAATGTAACTGCGTAATCATCGGACATCCCCACTTCTGACATTATGATAGTGAGGGGTTCTCCAATCATCCAGTTGTAGACTCAGGCTAGTTTCAACCTTGATTACCCAATGTAGCAATTGTCTTCTGGAAGATGCAGTACCATGAGCATTGTCTTTCAATTCTCTATAGTGTCTGGAATTCAAGGGTCAAATCACAAAGAAAGATTAACAAACAACAGTAGTGCTTCATGGAATTTAGGATATGATGGTTGATTTGATTGAATTTGGATATATTAATGAGAACACAAGGAGTAGATGGTGAAACTGTCAGCATTGACTGTCATAGCTTGTCTGGAGTCCACACGTGGAAGTGAATGCAGAAGTATAGGAATTGTTTGGAGTGAATTTGTGCTTCTCTAAGGGATGTAGTGTTGGTGTTATTCACTTTGTAAGCAAATCAAAATCATTGAACATGAGAACTTCTGCTTTTTCATAATTTCTCTGGTTGTAAAACCACTTGGAAAACTACATCCTGTTGCTGGAGATATCACTGGGTTTAAACAACATACTAAAATCACAATTATTGCAAGAAAATCTCTTTGGCCCTGAAAATCAGTTTTATATTTAGGATTATCAGATCGGCCATGATCACATTGCATGATGGAGGAGACTCAATGGGCCGAATGGCTTACTTGTGCCGCTTTGACACATGTTCTTTATGGAATATGAAATTCCTCCATGATGGTAAAGAAATGCACACTTAAAGCAAAATGACAATCTTACATTTCTTTATGATATTTTGACTTCTCTCTTCATTCCATATGTGTGTCTCAATCTTGATTTTCTTTCTGCAATGTTCTGTTAGAAGCTGAAAGATAATCAATGCTTTCAACATATTGGTCTGTGAAAATCCTTCAGTGCAATTGGCTATTCACTCTGCTTTGTGACCTCACTATCATTAAAGGCTGGAAGATCTATTTCACTTGGTGCCAGACTCAAATTAACATTAAAATCCCCATCCTGTCATGAGTTTTGACTTTGATTGTGCCTTTCCTTGAAGCCAGTGATGAACACCTCCATAGCTTTGTTGCAAACTGCTTTATTTGGATGAATGCTTTTCAACATTTCATATCCTGGTGTGGACTGAAACATATATAGTGTAGAATGTTGATTATCTGAATTTCAATTGTTTGCACTCCTGAGTACCTTTTGAATGCTTGCAGCTTTTCAGGACATTGGATCTTTTATCTCTTTATTTACCTTTTATTTTAATCTAAAATTTTTATGTTCAGCAACTGGGCTGCTTGAATTTATTGAAAAAGAGAAAAACAAGCAATTCCAGAAAACAAAGGAGTTTATGCATATTGTTCAAAACATCTTTTGCAGGGAGTTTAGAAAGTCTGGATTGAGTGATACATTTACTACATCATTTGCTAGATTCTTGTATATGCACAAGTGTACTAAGCTTTGAAATAGATTCTTGTTTTCACTTAAAATGCATGGAAGACCACCTGTCGACAGTAATATTTCATCAGTATTTTGTTCTAACAAAGTAAACTGTTATGGAAACCTGAGAGCTTATGTTAATGGATAAAGTCCTTGATATTGCAATTACTCAGAACACTTTATGCTATTATACAATATGTTAATCTCCTCTCTTAAATGTTTAGTGAACTACTTCAAGTGTTACAAATGATAAGCAGTCTTCACAACTTCCAAAAATGGTATTTGGGAATCACAGGTCTATAATCCTTGCATAAATTCCAAGATCCACCTGATGGGAACATTTAGCATTGATCAAGCAGGAGTTTGGAGATTTACAAGCATTTTTCTAATTATAATAGTCTGGGTGAAGAACGATGCTAACAGCTGGCATAGTTAAGGTGTCAATTTGTGAGGTAAGGTTGGAAAATATGGCAGAGATTTCCTCTTCTGAGGGTGTTCATGAGAGTGGATTATTGCCAAAAAAGATATGGGTTGAGACTCAGCTGCCAGATTTGGAAAGGATCAATGAAAAGCACAATTCTTAATTCCACCTCCCCATCCCACATCCATCCACCTCCAAAGAAAAAATCCAATTTAAATTTTACTTCCATTGATTGGCATCTTTCCTTCAACTAATCAATGAATTCTAAATTTTGGAACAAATAGACATTTCACCCTGTAACATTGCAAGAATTTCCAAGGATCTACATATCTTTGTCCAGAACAACTTCTGTCTCTTTCATTATTTTCCTTTATTGGACAAATGCTCACAGATTGTTGCGTAAATGCCATGAGCTTTCAGAGTATAGGTTTCTCAGTTCCTTTTTAAAGGTTCAGGATTTTAATGGAATTTAAGATCAGGCTTGTACCTTCCAGGAAGTGCCTGATGAAACAAACTACTGGGAAATAATGTGAGGGACAGGCAGTTAATTTGATCATATTTAGTGGTCAGTTTCCTCTTCTGGATCCATGTGTAGGTAAGCTGCACTTCAAATGCAAGTGAAAAATGAATAGATGAGGACTGCATCAATAAAGCTACTAGCATTTAACTGAACCAATCCACATCCATGTGCAGTAAGACCTAAGCAATATTCAGGCTTGCGCTGCTAGGTAGCAAGTAACAACTACATCAGGCAACAACATCTCCAACAAAGTAGACCCTGATCATTGATATTCAATGTCATATTCATGACTGAAGGCCCTAACGATCAACATTTGGTTACAATTGACTAGAGACTGAACTTCCATACAAATACTGTGTTATGAGAATGGATTAGAATTTTTGAACTGTCCACAATTTACAAGGCACAAGTCGGAAGTCTGATGGAATATTCTCCATTTGCTTGGATTGGTGCAGATCTAACAACACTCAAAGAGCTCAACACCATTCAAAAGAAAGTTATCCTGCTTGGTTCGCACCTAACACCTAACACTTTCAACATTTAAACCCTTCACCATCAACCACACCCACTTGTATCATCTACAAAATATACTGAGGTAACTTAGCAAGTTTCCTCCAAAAGCATCTTCCAAAGCCATGAACTCTATCACCTCAAGAATAAGGGCCGCAGATACTTACCAATCACACCTGCAGCAACATCTGCTTTGAAACACATACCATCCTGAATTGGAACTATATCCTTCATTTCCTTCATTGTCACTGGGTCAAGATCCTGGCACTCCCTAGTAGCACTGTGGGTATCCTTACACACCAAGCACTTCAGTGGCTCAAGAAAGCAGTTCATCACCATATGATGGGCAATAATTGCTGGCACTGGATGCCCATATCCCACGAATGAATAGAAAAAGTTATACCACACAGATGCAGAACATACAAAAATTATCAATAAATTATAATGCATTATCAACTGATAATTCTGATTTTGATTCTTTTTAAATTTAATTGCAGATCATTCTGGGACGATAGATGTGGGTCAACCATTAAAAAATTCAGTCAGAGGTGACTCAGCAGTCATTGGAGGTAAGTGTTTGAAATGGCTACTGGACTATAACATTCCCATTTTATAAATTTTAGATTGTTGTTGTAAAATCCCTCCATTATCTTGCCCTCTCTATCTCTGTAACCTCCATCAGTGCTTAAATCCTCTAAAATCTCGATTGCGAATTGCCTTATCATGTTTCACTGTATTAATGATGTTACACCTTTCCTTTCTGAAAATGTGCATGAGCCACATATTTTTAAATTAGGCATGCATTTGTACATCTCCATAAATGTTTAAGAATGACCAGAATATCTTAATCGGATTTTTTTTTGTTTACTTTGAATTATGTGAAATATTGAAAAGGCTATTTTATGACAAACTATGTAGCCCTCTTCTTCGATCACTTAAACTGTTCTCAGAATGCTAATTCCACCTTAATTGCCAGTCAATATTTATGCTGCTTTGTCATTAAGAAGCATAGTTATTGCAAGGAATATGCCAAGTTAGTCTTGTGTAATGTTATGGACTAGGCCAAACCACTCAAAACATTCTTAAGCAGGAAACCCAGACCATAACTTTGCAATTTGTTTCGGTAAGTGTACAGTGAAAATTACCCGGAGTAACTTAGCTAGGTTGACTACTAGATTTTAAAGCAGATGAAAATTTAATCACAAAATTACACCATGAAACACAAAGAACAGAATACAGAAACCCTATAGAACTCAGTCTATCCAAACTAGACTTCATTATGCTGTTCTGAATATACACAACAGTCCCAAGAAGCAAACTCCCCCTTGAAATTGAAGGGCAGAAAGAGAGAGAGAGAGAGTTTCCACACAAGTCCCTGTTGAACTCCTCACCATTCAGGTCTGAACTAAACTGCTCAGCTAGAGAGCTGACCACTGGCCTTCATTATACACATCACTTCTAAAACATGACCACTTTGGCCTGAAGTCTCATCTGTTTACCTATAAACCAAAGGATTCTCAAAATCCTTTCCATCTCTGCACCAAGCCAGACTGATCGGAGCCCGGCCAGGTTTATTGCCCCTCTGGAAAAAAGTCAAGGACAGGGCTTCCTTGAGCCAAGGAACAGCTTTTAGAGTAAAAAAGGGACGAGCTTTATGACAATAATAAAAAGAAAAAGACAACTAAATTGAAATGAACTACTGTAAGATCTAAAGCTTCAAAGCAAACCTACTGAATCCTAGTCAAAAATCACACAATACCAGATTATTGTCCAATGGGTTTATTTGGAAGCACTAGCTTTCAGAGCACTGCTCCTTCATCAGATGGTTGTAGAGAATAAAATTGTAAGACACAGAATTTATAGCAAAAGATTATAGTGTGATGTAATTGAAATTACATATTGGAAAAGACCTGGATTGTTTGTTAAGAATCTCATCTTTTAGAATGACCATGTTGGTTTCAGTTCATTCATATGTAAATCGCAAAACTGTTTTTAAAAGATACATTTTCAAGTGAACTTTAACAATTGGTGTCATGTCAGCCCAGATAATGTATTGAAGGTGTAAGCTTGCCTGTCTGAGGCTGTCTGTGTCAAAATGTCAGACTGATTCTAATCTAAAAAATGGAATTGCCGAATCTTGCAAGAATTCATGCAGATTTTGAGCAAAGTAAAATGTAATTCTGCAAGTACAAATTGTTTACTGTGAGGAGGACAGTATAAACTCTGGAAGGATATTGACAAGTTGGTGGAGTGGGCAGATCGATGGCAGATGAGTTTTAATGCATAGAAATATGAGGTGGTGCCCTGTGGAGGAAGTATATATATTGAAAGACAAGATAAAATAACAGGTACAATTGTAAAATGGTGCAAGGGTGAAGGGACCAATTGGTATACATGCAGAGATATTGATAACAGTAAAACACATAGAGCTGCAGTGAGTAAAGTTGACAGTCTCCTTGGCTTTATTAATTGGAGCATAGAATGCAAGAGCAAAGAGATGATGTTGAACTTGTAAAAGGCAATTGCTAGACCTCAAGTGGAGTATTTTATACAGATCTGAGTGTTATGTTGTAGGAAAGATTGGAGAGAGTGCAGAAAAGGCTGACAAGAATGGTACCAGAAATGAGAAAGTTCAGTTATGAGGATAGATCTGAAGAAATTAGGACTATTCTCCTTGCTGAGAGGAAGGCTGAGAGGAGATCTAACAGACATTTTCAAAATCATAATTGGGCTTGATAGGGTAGATAAGGAGTGAATGTTCCTGCTTATGAAAGGAACAAGAACAAGAGGTTGTTTATTTGAAATGACCTGCAAAGGAAGCAAGAATAAAGTGAGGAAATCTTTTTTTCACTCAGTGAGTGGTTAGGATGTGGATTGCATTGCCTGGAAATATGTTGGAGGCTGGTCCCACTGAAGCATTCAAGAGGGCACTAAATAATTATTATCACTTTCTCTCTTCAATTGATAATTTGCCTCTTGCTTCTGTTCTCTCTTCCATTTCTGACAATGCTTCAATTCGATTACTTGTCGCTAATCGCTATCCTTTGGGGCCTCTGAAGCTGAGAGAGCAGAACCACCTGCTGTTTGTGTCACGTGTATGTCATTATTTTATGGTGACTGCGTCCAGATGTGTGCGTCTGGATGGATTCTCCCTCTGGTCCCACAAGACGATTATGCACATAAGCAGCACCTCAGTTGGGGAATGGTGTTGCAACAAGCTTTTATGTGGTTGGGAGTTCAGAAGCGAAATAAACACATGATGAAGCAAAGTATTAAGGGGGTACAAGCTACGTGATTTACACAGCAACATCAGCACGATATAATGATTGAGGGTACGTTGAAGGCATGCAGTCTGTCCCTATTGGATTAGGAGCAACTACTTGTAGGTAAAATTGTCAGATCAGTGGGAGTCATTCAAAGAGGAAATAGTGAAAGAATGCAGCAATAAGACTGGACACCCCTGCTTGTTAAGGGGTATGAAGGTCAGGATTAAGACAATGAGAGAAGTTTATGGCAGATACAATGGGATTAGAGTTAGCTTTAGGGTTAACCCAATAGACCAGAGTCCCTAGAAAAGTATTAAAAGTGCAGGGGAAACCTAAAAACAGAATTAGGAAAGGAAAGGCAGTGTGTGAGAAAGCACTAAACTGAACTAAAGAAAAACCCAAATGGTTGTTATAAACATATAAAGAGTAGGAAAGTAATTAGGGTGAAAAGTAGGGCCCAGTAATACCATCGAGATCATTGTGCAAACTCAGAAAACATGGGCACTGACCTCAATGAACAATTTGCATCAGTCCTATATAGCAACATGGAAAATAGCAACAGAAGTAGGCCATTCAGCCCTTCAAGCCTCCTCAGCCTTTTAGTACATAAATGGCTGATCCGCCTACTTGGTGCCCTGTTCCTGCTTTCTTCCCATACCTGTTGGTCCCTTTAACCCTAGAATTATTTCTATCTCCTTCTTGAAATCATTCAATGTTTTGGCCTCAACCACTTTCTGTGGAAGCAATTTCAGAAGGCTCACTAGTCTCTGCTTGAAGAAATTTCTCCTCATGGCTTCACAACAAAAAGATTTATGAAAGAAATTCAGTCCTTAAGACCTTGGCTGCTGAAGGCTGAGTGCCAAAGATGGAGTGATAGAAATCACGTAGGCAGAGGAAGACAGAATTAGAGAAGCACAGATCTCCAGGATGGTCATTGTACTGAAGAAAGTTGTGGGAAGAGATGTGAAAAATTCAAAAGCAGGGATGAAGATTTAAAAACTGAGATTGGAACCCAGAAATGGTTACTGCATGGAAATTTGATAACTCTTAAGTATCGGATGGTGGCTCAGTGGCTGATTAAGTGGACCACAGGAGTAATTATACATTTTATCTTAGAAACATCACTGAGCATTTCTACAAGACATTATGTCATTGTTACATCAGATCAAGGGGGGCTGGAACTTGAGTAGAAAGGTTAAATAAGGTGTCCTCTCTTACCACCCCTTCTATACATTTCTCTTTAATAGACCTGCTACAGTTCAATCCCAAGAATGTAGACCTAACTTTACAATAGCTCATAGGTCAGTTGGTTCATGGTGCTGGGACTTAGCATCAATTGGCTTATTAAAGTCAAGCTACCGGTGATTGACTAATCATTTATTTCATCAGTCTGGCAAGTGGGGTGGCATGTTGGCTCAGTGGTTAGCATTGCTGCCTCACAGCCACAGGAACTTGGGTTCAATTTGAACCTTGTGTGACTGTCTGTGTGGAGTTTGAACGTTCTCCCCTTACTTGCATGGGTTTCTGCCAATGGTTCGGTTTTCTCTAACAGACCAAAAATGTGGAGGTTAGGTGGATTAGCCACGTTAAATTATCTATAGTGTCCAGGCTAGGCAGCCTAGGTGGATTATCCTTGGTAAATGCAGGGTAACAGGGACTGCGTGTGACTTGGATGCTCTTCAGAGGGTCAGTGTGGACTTGAATGGCTGAATGGCCTCTTTTTGCACTGTAGGGTTTCTGTGATTCCATGAATTGCCCAACTATCTGGCTGTAAATTGTAAAAATGGCCAATTTTTCTCACATACTAAATGGATGAATGCACTGAGTTGTCAGAGGAGGGTTCAGTTCACCTGATGACCTTCACCCTGGAATGTTGAAAGTGATAGCTACAAGAATGCAGTGGTGATCACCTTTCAGAATTCTAGTAAATCTACAGCACAGATGAAGGTTGCAAATGCTTAAGAAAGGAAGGAGAAAGAACATGGGGAACGATAGACATGTTAGTCTGACATCAGTAGCTGGAAGCCCATATAAAGAATATGATTACTGGATCCTTAGGAACATGATTGTTTAATTGGACAGAGTCAACATGGATAAGTGCAGGGTCAAGAGTGTGGTGTGGAAAAGCCCAGCAGGTCAGGCAGCGTCCGAGGAGCAGGAGAATCAATGTTTCAGGCAAAAGCGCTTCATTAGGAATGAGGCTGGGAGCCAAAGGGGTAGTGAGATAAAGGGGAGGAGGGAGGGACTGGGGGGAAGGTAGCTGAAAGTGTGATAAGTAGATGGAGATGGGGGTAATCGGGATAGATTAGAGAGGAGGATGGAGTGGATAGGTGGGAAGGAAGATGGACAGGTAGGACAGTTCATGAGGGTGGTGCCAAGTTGGAAGGTTGGAACTGGGATAAGGTGGGGTGGGGTGGTTGGAGAAATGAGGAAAGTGGTGAAATCCATATTGATGCCATAGGGTTGGAGGGTCACGAGGCAGAAGATGAGGCTTTCTTCCTGCAGGTGCCGGTAGTTAGGATGTGGCAATGGAGGAGGCCCAGGACCTGCATGTCCTTGATGGAGTGGGAGGGGGAGTTGAAATATTAATTTGAAAAACAAACTGAAATTTCTGGAGAAACTCAGGAGGATATATGAAAGGTTAATCATATTTGACTACCTTCATAGTGTTTTATGAGGATGTTACTAGCAGAGTTGATAGTGGGGACCTCAGAAATGTAGTATATTTAGGAAGAAAGCTTCTGATAAAATCCCAGACAAATTAGTAAACAGGTTAGTAAAGCACATAGAATTGGAGGCAATATTGATTGAGGATTAATTGACTGACAGAAAGGAGAGATTCAGAGTAAATGTGTCATTCTCAGGTTAGCAGTCTGTGCCCAATGGGATACCAAAGTAATTGGCGCTTGGGCCACAACTGTTCACAATGATTTGACTGTGGGCCCCATAATCACATTTGCAATAAAACAAAGAACTTCAGATGCTGAAAATCTGAAAGACAAACAGAAATTGCTGTAGAAACTCAGTAGGTCTGTCAGCATGTGACAGAAAGCAGAGTTAATGTTTCAAATTTGGTGACTTTTCATCAGAACTCGTATTTGTTATTTTTGCAGGTTTGCCGATGGTACAAACGTTGGTAGTAATGAAGAGGATGCAGAGAGATTTCAGGGGATTATTTATCCCATTGCCTGACTGATTGCTGGTTTTACTTTTCATTGTGGAGATAGTGAGGACCGCAAATGCTGGGAAGTCATTGTAACTTGATACTGCCACTGCAGGATCTACTCCTCACTCCCTTATTCAAACTCAGTTCTTTTTTCTCACCCACAGGTATTATAGCAATCGTGATCTTTGTCATCCTCTGCATCGTTGCTGTAACAGGACGCCTGTTGTACAGGCACAAAGGCACGTATCGCACCAACGAAACAAAGGGGGTGGAATATGCTGAAAATACTGACACCACACTGAAGAACAATGCCACTTATCAGGACTCCATTAGTGAAGGCAAGAAGGAATATTTCATCTGACAGTGATACAAGCCCTTCTCATTACCTCAGTTACAGCAGAAGATTAATAACACTAACAGCTGGGACTCACTGACTGTACAATGAGTTAACAATGGACTCTGCAGCCAAAATGGCCAAAAGTTAGCACAAAGTACTGTACATGGCATAGGACTGGTTTTCATGATCAGATGGGGCAGAATTTGTTGTTTTCTGTAAACTGTGGATGAGTTTAGCAGAATAGATATACAAATTCTATCGAATTTGAAAAATGTTTATAAACAGCTATTAAAAGGTGAAATCTTTTACTTTAAGTGGCCCAAAGCAGATATCCCATTTATGTCAATAGCATTATTTTAAAAGCTGGCTGGGGAAAGATGGTGCACACGTCCACCGAAGCAGTTAAGTGATATAGAAAAAAGTTCAAACTAAATCAGATTCACTAAAGATTCTGATCAGTGGAACTTCAATATTGACTTAATAAATGCAACTTTGATAGAAATCATCTTTTTTTATTCAGTGATCTGTTCCATTCATTCCATCCATGAGGAGTCAGTTGATTTCTTCCTCCTGTGCTTAAGTTGGTTTTGCAATATTTTTGCACACACTTGTAATTGTGCAGGGTTACACCAGGGACTGTGGTTAGCACAAGAGACATGAAGGGAGACAGATTCTAATTTCCTATAAATTGACTTTGGAACAGGCAAAACAAAAGAAGTTTAGATCACCAAGTTTATAAAGTGCATTGTGACCTAAATAGCCTCAGGCAAACATGGATCTGTTTGGCATGTATTTCATTCATAGCTCAACTTGCAGTCTGTAAGACCACAGCAAATGGACCACCATACAGTTTGAATTAAACAATACTGCTTTTTGTTTGTCTCAACACAGTTTGTGTAACACAAAGCTGCTCTGTTCCTGTTGGTAGTAGACTAGCAATCTTACCAGAGATGCTGCATTGTAGACAGTATAAGGATTTCTTCTTGAAAATCTCACCTTTGCAGGAACTGTCCACTTTACACAGTGCCAGATCAAAAGCACCCTGATCCTAAACTGAATGATCTTATACTTGAACTGAGTCTGCTTGATGCTAGTACTGGGTTTCCAAAATGGGAAGTGTTCCTTTCCCCAAATACTAACATCCTACAAATAAATGTGACATTGTTATAAAAGATGTGTTTGTTCATAATATGGTCCAGAGATAGTGAGCACAGTAGTCCATTCTGAGTAGGTAGTTTTCTAATTAAACCCTTTCATTTGAACATATAATCTTCCCTTTTATTATTCAGTGTGTCTTTGGTACATACTATCAGCAACATTTAAACCAACAACAGACTAATTTATAAGAATCAAAACCTTCTTTTTGTTTCTATAATGTGACTGAAGTGCTATGATGCTGAATTTAAAATGACTGCTGCAGCCTTACATATATTTATAAAAGTGCTTTGTAAAAGTGTTCTGTGTTACAACTTCTTGAAGTACCTCCTTGTGTGAAAATTTTACAACTCTTTTGTAAAAAAAAGGAACATCCAATGTCATGTTAACACTCATCCTGGATTCAAAGTGGTCAAGTGTAAATTTAAACAGTTGTCCTCCTCCTTGTATTTTACATCTACAAGTTATCTCTTACATTTACGATTAAACTAATAAGATGAAAACAAAAGAATATGACATCTATAACCTTTTCAGTAAAGCAATTTTGTTACGATCATTACTGGGCTTAACACATGGGTCCACGCATGCAATAAATCAACAGAACTCGTTCAACTGAGATAATCTATTTGAAATTAAACCAACCTTTGCAGAAAATCGTACCCTTGTGACAGTCTCAAGTGTCACACTGGCTCTCAAACTCCATGCCTGGTTGCTTGTTGCAAACTGTATTGTAATTCATGTAAGCAAATTCCAAAACGGTGAGGCTATTTTATTTGATCAAACATTCTGGGGTGGAATGGTAGCTCAGTGGTTAACACTGCTGCCTCACACCACCAGGGACCTGGATTTGATTCCAGCCTTGGGTGACTGTCTGCAATTTGCACATTCTCCCCGTGTCTGTATGGGTTTCTGCTCAATGCTCTGGTTTCCTCCCACAGACCAAAGAAGTGCAGGTTAGGTGGCTTAGCCATGCTAAATTGTCTGTAGTGCGCAGGCCAGGGGGATTAGCCATAGTAAATTCAGTATTACGGAGGTGGGCTGGTGGATCTTGGTGGGATGTTTTTTGGAGCGTTGGTACAGACTCGATGGGCTAAATGACGTCTTTCCACACCATCAGTACTTCCGATGCTTATTGGTAGTTTGCCTATAATTGGGTCAAAGAAATTCAGATTCTTTGCATATCTTGATATTGGAAATAGAGAAGGCAGCAATTAAATGAGAACAATAAAGTGGCGTATCATCCATTTGATCATCACCATCAAGGCAGGAAAGCAACCCTTACTCAATGAAGAGTGCAGATGGTCATACCAGGATCAGCACCAGGCACACCTAAAAGTGAACTGTCCACCTAATGAAGCTGTAATACAGGGCAACTTGCATTGCAAACAGCAAGTGATGGACTGAGTTATGTGAGTCTTCAATTATTTTTTCAAATCTAAGCTCTGTTGAATCCAGATGTAAATTATGGTGGACTATTTAGCAAATGACAGGAGGAGGAGGCAGCTCCATATATGTCCCCATCTTCAATAATGGGGAAGCCACATCAGTGTAAAATGCATAGCTAGAATACTTGCAGCTTTAAACTCCAGAGATAGTAGACCCCTGTACCCGCGAGGGGAGGGAGAGAGTTATGTTTCAAGACCTACTGTGGAAGCCCAAAACTATGGGTAGGTGCAAACCACTTAAATGAGAAACATACCTTCCCGGCAGGTCCCTGGTTCTGGAATATTTGTACAATATGTTTGGGCCGCGATAAACCGCGGGTAACTGAAACCATGGAAACCAATTCCGCGGATACAGGGGTTGCCCTGTAATTTATGAACAGATGCGTTTTCTACTGATTTTGTTCAAAATCCTGTTCAGCCCAAGATTTTGTCAACTTTAACTTGTAAGTATGTAAGTAATGATGAACTGAGATACAGCCATATGATTGAATCGATGTTTATTTGAGATGAGATTGATTAGATTGGTAATAGGATAACTATTGTGGGCGGCACGGTGGCACAGTGGTTAGCACTGCAGCCTCACAGCGCCTGAGACCCGGGTTCAATTCCCGCCTCAGGCGACTGACTGTGTGGAGTTTGCACGTTCTCCCCGTGTCTGCGTGGGTTTCCTCCGGGTGCTCCGGTTTCCTCCCACAGTCCAAAAGATGTGCAGGGTCGGGTGAATTGGCCATACTAAATTGCCCGTAGTGTTAGGTAAGGGGTAAATGTAGGGGTATGGGTGGGTTTCGCTTCGGCGGGTCGGTGTGGACTTGTTGGGCCGAAGGGCCTGTTTCCACACTGTAATGTAATCTAATCTAATTTACATTTTACCTTATGCTGAAATGGTTTGACGAGTGCCAATTTCTATACTCTTATAATTTGATTCACACCTGTTCTTTGTTGTGTTAATAGACAACTACAACTGAAACTGTATCCATTTAAAACAGGCATGCACAAAGACTCACTTAATTAGAAGCAGTTTGGTAACTCAGTTAACAAAGCTACTGAACACGTAGTAATTTTCTTTGACCATGCACTGTTTGAAAACAAGAAGTTATGCCTGGTTGTGACTGGTGTGCTTTCACTGCAAATCAAAGGGAAGAGATTTTGCTGAGTTTGAGCTTCTCTGCTCCCAACTACCCGCCAACAAACCAGTGAAGACCAGTGAATCCTTTGAAGGTGCACTGAGTTGATCAAATGTGAGCACATTATGGGATTCCAAATGATCTATCCAATTTTTATATGTTACTTGAATATCTGACTGCATTATGGACATATCACAAAACCTGATTAAGGGATTGGAATGGTCATTGTTAGCAAGCATGACTTCATCAACAAAGTGCACACCATTCTTAAAAGTCCAAGCGTGTATCCATTGTACCTGCCATTAAGCAGTTTTATTTGAAAGATCACAAACTCCAGGAGCAGAAATCGGTGATCCAGCCCAATGAGTCTTCTCTGCCATTTGATGAGATCACGGCTGATCTGATAATCTTTAACTCAACTTTCCTGCTTTTCTCCCATAATTCTTGATTCCTTTATTGATTAAAAATCTGCCTGTCTCAGCTTTGAACATACAAATGACCCAACCTTGACAGCCTTCTGCAGTGAAGAAATCCACAAATTCACTATCCTCAGAAAGAAAACCCTCTGTCTTAAATAGATGATGCCTCATTCCAAGATTATGCTGCCTGGATCTAGAATCTCCCATAAGGGGAAGCAACTTTTCTGTATCTTTCCTGTCAAATCCCCTAACAATCTTGTATGTTTCAGTAAAGTCACCTCATATTCTTTTCAACTCCAATAAGTACAGGCATGACCTACTCAATGTCTCTTCATGAGGCAGTACCTTCATACCTTGAATCAACTGAGTGAACCTTCTCTGAACTGCCTCCACTGCCTCCAATGCCATCTTGAACATGCCACATTGATCCCAACCCACCATCTTCCATTGCGTTAGATAAGGAAATCTAAACTGTTCTCAATATTCCAACCATGCCACAAATATTTTTCACAAGACCTCCTTAGTTTTATCTCTGTTCGTTTTGAAATGAAGGCCAACATTCTATTTACCTTACCTATTATCTGCTGATCTTGCATGCTAGCTTTGTAGTTATGCACAAGGATTCCCAAATCCTGGTGTGGTGTAGCTTTCTGTAGTCTTTCTCCATTTAAAAGATATTCAGCTCCTCCATTCTTCCTGCCAAAGTACATACTTCACGATTTACCACATTGTACTCCATCGGTCAAGTTCTTATCCTTTGACTTAGCCTCTTTGTGTCATTCTCACCAATTGTCTTCCCAATTATGTTTGTGTATTCTTTGAGGAGAAAGTGAGGTCTGCAGATGCTGGAGATCAGAGCTGAAAATGTGTTGCTGGAACAGCGCAGCAGGTCAGGCAGCATCCAGGGAACAGGAGAATCGACGTTTCGGGCATAAGCCCTTCTCGATTCTCCTGTTCCCTGGATGCTGCCTGACCTGCGCTGTTCCAGCAACACATTTTCAGCTCTGTTTGTGTCATCTGCAAACTTGGCTGTTTCCTTGTCTAAATCATGAATATACATTGTAAGTAATTGTAGTCACAGCTCCAGATTCTGTTGCACTCTAGTAATTACAGTTTGCCATCCTGAACATGCCACATTGATCCCAACCCACCATCTTCCATTAGCTAGCCAATCCTTTAACATGCTGATATGCTACTCAAAGCGCCATGGCCTTTTGTCTCATCAGGTGGACTAATGTGTGGCAACACATCAAATGCTTTCTGAAAAGCCAAATGTATTACATCCACAAAGCTTCCACAAAGTCTCACAAACTTGATTGAGTTTTTTGAAGAAGTAACAAATAAGATTGATGAGGGCAGAGCAGTAGATGTGATCTATATGGACTTCAGTAAGGCATTCGACAAGGTTCCCCATGGGAGACTGATTAGCAAGGTTAGATCTCATGGAATACAGGGAGAACTAGCCATATTGATAAAAAACTGGCTCAAAGGGTGGTGAGGGTGGTGGTGAAGGGTTGTTTTTCAGACTGGAGGCCTGTAACCAGTGGAGTGCCACAAGGATCGGTCCTGGGCCCTCTACTTTTTGTCATTTACATAAATGATTTGGATGCGAGCATAAGAGGTACAGTTAGTAAGTTTGCAGATGACACCAAAATTGGAGGTGAAGTGGACAGTGATGAGGGTTACCTCAGATTACAACAGGTACTGGACCAGATGGGCCAATGGGCTGAGAAGTGGCAGATGGATTTAATTCTGATAAATGCGAGGTGCTGCATTTTGGGAAAGCAAATCTTAGCAGGACTTATACAC
>NC_057716.1:94084071-94085346 GCF_004010195.1 Chiloscyllium plagiosum
TTGGAATATTGTGTGCAATTCTGGTCTCCTTCCTATCGGAAAGATGTTGTGAAACTTGAAAGGGTTTAGAAGAGATTTACAAGGATGTTGCCAGGGTTGGAGGATCTGAGCTACAGGGAGAGGCTGAACAGGCTAGGACTGTTTCCCCTGGAGTGTTGGAGGCTATGGGATGACCTTATAGAGGTTTACAAAATTAAGAAGGGCATGGATAGGATAAATAGACAAAGTCTTTTTCCTGGGGTGGGGGAGTCCAGAACTAGAGGGCATAGGTTTAGGGTGAAAGGGGAAAGAAATAAAAGAGACCTACGGGGCAACATTTTCACGCAGAGGGTGGTATGTGTATGGAATGAGTTGCAGAGGATGTGGTGGAGGCTGGTACAGTTGCAACATTTAAGAGGCATTTGGATGGGTATATGAATTGGAAGGGTTTGGAGGGATATGGGGCGGGTGCTGGCTAAATTGGGTTGGGATATCTGGTCGGCATGGACGGGTTGGACCGAAGGGTCGGTTTCCATGCTGTACACCTCTATGACTCTATGACACTAAAGCAAGTTTTAAAAAATAGTCACAACACTACTGAGAAAGCAATGAGCTGTTGTATAGTATATGTATGATAGGAATTTTGTTCACAGGGATTTTGTTTCCATATACATATTGGCTGTACAAGAGACACAAAGGTGACAAACCTTTTTGACCTATGAAATTTACAACTCATTCTGCATAATTTAAACTAACCAATTAATTTGGTGAATTATGTTGAACTAAGGGGTGGCAGATGAAGCTTAATTTGCATAAATGTGAGATGTTGCATTTTGGTAAAACAAACAAGAGCAGGATTTATATAATTAGTAATATTACCCTCGGTAGTGTTGTAGAACACAGTCCGCTGGGGGTTCAGGTACATAATTCTGTGAAACTTGCATCACAGGCAGGCAGGGTAGTTAAGAAGGTGTTCAGCGTGCTTGCCTTCATTGCTCAGACCTTTGAGTACATAGAACATAGAAAAATACAGTGCAGTACAGGCCCTTTGGCCCTCGATGTTGCGCCGATCCAAGCCTACCTAACCTACACTAGCCCACTATCCTCCATATGCCTATCCAATGCCTGTTTAAATGCTCATAAAGAAGGAGAGTCCACCACTGCTACTGGCAGGGCATTCCATGAACTCACGACTCGCTGAGTAAAGAATCTACCCCTAACATCTGTCCTATACCTACCACCCCTTAACTTAAAGCTATGCCCCCTTGTAATAGCTGACTCCATAAGTGGAAAAAG
>NC_057716.1:94088167-94097730 GCF_004010195.1 Chiloscyllium plagiosum
ACAAGTCCATGAATAGGAAAGGTTTGGAGGGATATGGACCAAACACAGGCAAGTGGGACTAATTTAGTTTGGCAACATGGTCGGTGTGGACAATATGGGCAAAAAGGTCTGTTTCCATGTTGTATGATTCTATAACTCTATGTAGTAATATCACTGAGTAAATAATCCAGAACCAATTTGGGATGGTAAATAAATGTGGGCTTCGTCAATAATGTCTGCAATCCACGCAAGAATAAAAGCAAATCAATTGTTTCAGCTGGCTATGAACAAGGGAAAGTAACTACCATAATCAGACACCCCTCCCACATCAGCAATACTCTCTTCCCCCCTCTTCTATTGGGGAGAAGTTTGAAATCACATACCGACAGAGTCAAGGACAACTGTTATCAAGCTTCTGAATGGACCCCTCAGATACTAGACCTTTCTCTGCATCTTCTCTGTAGTTGTAATACTATATTCTGCATTCTGTTCTGATTTGTCAGGTTAGCGTGCAAAGTAATAGTTTTCACTGTATCTTGGTACATGTGACAATAATTAATCAAATCAAATCAAAGATTCCTTTCTATTTGCAAAGACAGTACAGGGCAGTGATAGCAATGTGATTTCCATGTGACATTATTAGCCTACTCGTCAATGTATCATTCAAGGAAGCCATATACACCTGTGCTGCTATTTTTTAAAACTGAATTAAAATTCCAACATCTGCCCTGGTGGGAGTCAAACCCAGGTGTCCAGAGCATTATCTGGGTTTTTAGATTAATAGTGTAGTGTTAATACCACTAGGCCATGTCCCCATTTGTATTCTATCATGGAAATCTAGACCCATCAACATTGGATGAATTTGTATTTGTTACAAACTCAATAACTCACACATTTGAATTTGGTTTCAATTACACTGTGTATACCCCAAACAGAAGGGGCTACTATGGAATCCTCATTAGACCTGGTGCTTGCAAATATCTTTATTGGATTCCATGAGAAACATGACTTTATTGGAATGACACCTTGCATATTTTCAATTTGGACAGGGGAGGCAATGGCCTCGTGATGTTATCATTGCACTGTTAATCCCAAAAACTCAGCTAATGCTTTTTTTAGGGGGGCGCGGGGGATCTCAGGTTCAAATCCTGCCATGGGCAAATGGTGGAATTTGAATTCAACAAAAATCTGAAATTAAGAGTCTAATGTGAAGTGGGCTCACAGTTTGACACACTGATGTGTTCTGAAAGCCACATATATTAACACCGAGGTTGTTTTTTTTTTAGATAAAGAAGTGTACTATACCCTCTTTCAACTCTGCAGACATGTGGCAAATATTCACTTCACGATTAAATTTTCTAGAGTCCACTAATCAGAGTCCACTTGCCTGTTTCAAAACTTGGCTATTCATTATCAATCAAAATTAACTGGTGTATTCTAATTGGCAACGTCTTTCCAGAGTCCACTTGCCAACCAATAAGCCAACCATCATGCAGGAAACAATTCTTGCAAACTATCCTGATGAGTACAGGATGAAATCTTTGACTAAATTGTCTTTTTTTTAAAATCAACAATACTCAAATTATTTTCTACCAAATGTATATTTACATCCAGCTCAAACCAGAAGTGCTGACTATCTGATTCATCTTGGCCTCCTCTGAGATCCCAATTTTGCAGATTCCAGAACTCAGCTAATTTGATTCACTCACTATTATATCAAGAAAAGGCTAAAGGCATTGGATGCTGCAAAGGTTATGGCTTCTCACATTAATTTGGCAATAGTACTGAAGAATACTGCCCGTCAACCGGTGGTTTAACTATCGCATCTTTCTGTGCAGCTACAACATTTCCATTTACCTAACAACGTAGAAAATTGCCCATGTATGTCCTGGCCACAAAATGTAATGCAAAACCAACCCAGACAATATTTGTCATATCAGCAAAGTGATGGAAAGGGTCATCAACAGTGCTATCAAATCACATTTGCAAAACAAGTATCTGCTCAATGACACTCAGTTTGAGTTCCATTGTCGGCACATGGTCCTGACCTCTTCACAGTGTTTGTACAAACATGGAGGAAAGAGCTGAATTCCAGAGGTGAGGTGAGAGTAACCGCCCTTGACCATCAGGGCATTTGGCAGAATGTGTCATCAAACAGCCCATTCAATGGGAATTGGGGAAAACTCTCTACTAGTTGGAGTCATGCTTAGGATGAAGGAATATGGTTGTGGTTAGAGGTCAGTCATCTGCAGGACTTCCTTATGGTAATATTCGAGTTCCAACTATCTTCAGGTGTTTCAATGACCTACCCTTCATCTTGAAATCAAAAATCAGGAAGTTTAGTGATGATTGCAAAATGTTTGGCACCATTTGTGAATCCTCCGATGCTGAGGCAGTCTCTGTTATGCAGGATGACTTAGATAAAGCACAGGTTTGGGCTGAAAGGTGTTGAGTAATAGTCATGCCACACAAGCACCAGACAATGAGTATTTCCAATAGGAAATACTAACAGAGAACAAAACTATCACCCTTCAACATTCATTGGCTGCACCATCTCTGAATCCTGCACCATCAACCTTCTTGGGGTTACCATTAACCACAAAGTGAACTGGATCATCCATTTGCATAATGTGGCTACAAGAGGAGGACACAGGCTGGAATTTTATGACAAGCAACTTAGCTCTCATCACACTAATGCCTGTCCACCATCTATAAGGCACAACTGAGGAGCATAATGAAATTCTCTCCACTTGCCAAGATGCAGCTTGAACAACACTAAAGAAACTTGACAATATCCATGACTAAACATCCTCCTTTAGTGGCACAACATCCATGACCTTCAAAGTTCACTATATTCACCACTGATACACAGAGGCATAGTTTACCATTTACAAGGTGTATTACAATAACACGCGAAGGATTCTTCAATAGCCCTTCCAAGCCCAGGATCTGGACCATCGAGAAGGGCAGCAGATGTGTTGGATCCCCATCACCTATAATTTTCCTTTCACACCATACATTAATAAACTTGGAATTATATCACCTTTCCTGCATGGTCCTAAGTCAAATCCTGGAATTTTCTGCAAGTGAATGTATTTATACCAAATGGATTACAGTGGCTCAAGAAGGCAGATCCACCACCACCTTCTACACTACATCCCATGAAATAACTTTTAAAAGTGATATAACAAGTTGATAATTACTTCTTGGTAAGCTATTCATCTTACAACTACACTGTCTAATAAAAAAAAGAGTATAAATGGGGGTTGCAGGGCATGTACAATAATGGATATATTTCTGGATTTATCATTTAGATGAATGAGTTCAATTCCAACCAGACCAGAGATGGAATTTAAACTCAGTCAGTTAAAGCATCCTGGAATTAAAAGCTAATGTCGGTAATGGTAAATATGAGACCATTCAATTATCAACAAGGCTAATCTAATGCTTTACCCTTACTTTTAGGAAAGGAAATCAGCCCTTTCCCAATCTTATGACCCAAGGCACACAGCAATGTGCTTTACTTATTGCTAAAACAGTATCATTTTATGGGATATGAGTGATGCTAAAAAATGCCAGCATTTATCATTCAGTCCTAATTGCCCTTGGAACGGATTTAGCTTCCTAAGCCATTTCATAGGACATTGCTGTCGATGTGGAGTCACACATAGGTAAGAACAGATAAAAATGTCATTCTTTCTCCCCGAAAGGCATTAGACTAGAGACAGAGGAACAGAATTAGACCATTTAGCTGACTGTGTCTGCTCTGCCATTTTATAAGGGCTGATACGTTTCTCAATCCCATTTTCTTTTATTTATTTAAGTGCATTGTTTGGTATTAGTTGAGTTAAAGCTAAGGTTACAATGGCAGCGGACCTCAGACCCGTAGCATGTGCCTCTTGCTTGTTGTGGGAGCTTAGGAACGTGTCTGACGTTCCTGTCTCTTACACTTGCAAGGAATGGGTCAGCTGCAGCTCTTGATTTACCGCATGACGGCTCTGGAGCTGCGGATGGACTCACTGTGGAGCATCTGCGATGCTGAGGAGGTCGTGGATAGCATGTTTAGTGAACTGGTAACACCGCAGGTTAGAATTGCTGAGGGAGACAGTACATGGGTGGCCAAAAGGCAGAGAAAGAGTAGGAAGGCAGTGTAGGTGTACCCTGCGGTCAGCTCCCTCCAAAACCGGTACACTGTTTTGGATACTATTGGGGGAGATGGCTCACCAGGGGAGGGCAGCAGTTGCCAAGATCATGGCACCGTGGTGGCTCTTCTGCACAGAAGGGTGGGCAAAAGACTCATAGGGCCATAGTCAAAGGGGATTCTATTGTAAGGGGAGTAGATAGCCGGTTCTGTGGCTGAAAACAGGACTCCCAGATGGTATATTGCCTCCCAGGTGCTCGGATCAGGGACGTCACTGATTGGCTGCAGAGCATTCTGAAAGGGAAGGATGAACAGCCAGTTATCTTGGTGAATATAGACACCAATGATATAAGTAAAAAATGAGATGAGGTCCTGAAAGCAGAATTCAGACAGGTAGGAGAGAAGTTATCGAGGAGGAAAACAAACGTCGTGATCTCGGGATTGCTACCAGTTCCATGTGCTAGCCAGGGTAGAAATTAAAAAATAGGCAGGATCAACATGTGGCTTGAGGGATGGTGTAGGAGAGAGGGGTTCAGATTTGTGGGACTTTGGGGCTAGTTCTAGGAAGGTGGAGCTATTACAAATTGTGTGGTCTACACCTCAACCAGACTGGAATTAATGTCCTTGGGGGAGTTTTTGTTACTGCTGTTGGGGAGGGTTTAAACGAATGTGGCAGGGGGTTGGTAACCAGAAGAGAGGACTAGTAGACAGTGAGGTGGAAGCTAGAGACTGTAAGGAACAGGATTATGAAGTTAGCATGAAGTAGGCAGAGAGCAGATGAACACAAAGGAACTGATGGCCTGAAGTATATCTGCTTTAATGCAAGTATAGTGGGTAAGGCAGATGAACTTAGGGTTTGGATTGGTGCCTGGGGGTATGATGTTATTGCGACCACAGAGACTTGGTTGAAGGAAGGGCATGATTGGCAACTAAGTGTTGCAGGATATAGATGCTTCAGACAGGACAGGGAGGGAAGTAAAAGGAGGGAAAGGAGTTGCATTGGTGGTCAGGGATGATATCACGGCTGTGCTAAATGAGGACACAATGGAGGGCTTGAGCAGTGAGGCATTATGAGTAGAGCTGAGAAACAAAAAGGGTGCAGTTACATTGTTGGGGCTGTATTACAGACTTCCCAACAGTGAACATGAGGTAGAAGAACAAATAGGTAAACAGATTATGGAAAGATGTAGAGACAACAGGGAGGTGGTGCTGGGAGATTTTAATTTTTCCAACATTGACTGGGATACACTTAGTGTCAGAGGTCTGGATGGAGCAGAATTTGTAAGGTGTGTCCAGGAAAGTTTTCTAGAGCAGTATGTCAATGGTCCAACTGGGGAAGGGGCCATATTGGACCTAATGTTAGGGAATCAGCCAGGCCAGGTGGTAGAAGTTGCAGTGGGGGATTTCTTTTGGAATAGTGCCCGCAATTTTGTAAGTTTTAGAATATTCGTAGACAAAGATGAGAGTGGTCCGAAGGGAAGAGTACTAAACTGGGCCAAGGCCAATTAGATCAAAATTCGGCAGGAGCTGAGAAATGTGGATTGGGGGCAGCTATTTGAAGGGAAGTTGACATTTGATATGTGGGAGGCTTTCAAAGATAGGTTGAAGATCGTGCAGGATAGGCATGGCCCTTTGAAAACAGGGGATAGGAAAAGCAAGATTCGTGAACCGTGGATGACAGGAGAAATTGTGCGATGAGCCAAGAAGGAAAGGGAAGCATAATTAAAGTCCAGTCAGCTAAGGCATTTGACGAATATTGGGAGAGTAGGACCAATCTTAAACGAGGAATCAAGTGGGCTAAAAGGGGTTATGAAATAACTTTGGCAAGCAGAATTAAGTAGAATCCCAAGGCTTTATAGATATATAAGAAGGAAGAGGGTAAGTAGAGAAAGGTTTGGTCCACTAAAGGATAAGGAAGGAAGGTTGTATGTCGACCTGAGAAAATGGGTGAGATTTTCAATGATTACTTTGCATCAGTGTTCACTGAGGAGAGGGACATGATGAATGTTGAGATGAGAGATAGAAGTTTGTTTACTCTGGATCACATTAACATAAGGAGGGAGGATGTATTTGGTAGGCTAAAGGATAGTAAGATGGACAAATCCCCGGGACCTGATGGGATCTTTCCTAGGTTACTGAGGGAGGCATGAGAGGAAAAAGCTGGCACCCTGACAGATATCTTTGTAACATCCTTAAGTACAGGTGAAATGCCGGAGGACTGGAGAGCTGCTAATGCTATCCCCCTGTTCAAGAAAGGTAGTAGGGATATTACAGGTAACTACAGAGCAGTGAGCCTGACATCAGTAGTGGGAGAGTTGCTGGAGAAGGTACTGAGGGATAGGATCTATTTATATTTGGAAGAGAATGGGCTTATCAGTGATCGGCAACATGGTTTTGTGCAGGGGAGATTGAGCCTCACCAACTTAATAGAGTTCTTTGAGGAAGTGACCAAGTTCCAAGTTGAAAGATGAAGGAAGGGTTGTAGATGTAATGTACATTGACTTTCGTAAGATGTTTGATAAGGTTCCCCATGGTAAACTAATGGAGAAAGTGAAGTCACATGGTGTGCAGTGTCTTCTAGCTCGGTGGATAAAGAACTGGTTGAGCAACAGGAGACAGAGAGTAATACTTGAAGGGAGTTTCTCAAAATGGAGAAAGGTGACCAATGATCCATAGTGATCTGTTCTGGGGCCACTGTTGTTTGTGATATACATAAATGATCTGGAAGAGGGCACTGTTGGTATGATCAGCAAGTTTGCTGAGGACATGAAGATTGGTGGAGTAGCAGAAAGCATAGGGGACTGTCAAAGAATACAGGAGAATATAGATAGACTGGAGAGTCAAGTGGAGAAGTGGCAGATGGAGTTCAATCTGGGCAAATGTGAGGTGATGCATTTTGGAAGGTCTAATTCTAGAGAGAGCTATACTGCAAATGGAAGAGCTTGGGAAAAGTTGATGAGCAGAGAGATCTGGGAATTCAGGTCTATTGTACCCTGAAGATGGCTGCACAGGTGGGTAGAGTGGTCAAGAAGACATATAGTATGCTTGCCTTCATCAGATGGGGTATTGAGTATAATAGCTGGCAGGTCATCTTAAAATTATACAAGACTTTTGTTCGGCCTCATTTAGAATACTGTGTACAGTTCTGGTCGCCACATTACCAAAAGGATGTGGGCGCTTCGGAGAGAGTGCAGAGAAGGTTTACGAGAATGTGTCTGGTATGGAAGATGCTAGCTATGAAGAGAGGTTGAGTAGGTGGGGATTGTTTTCATTAGGAAAAAGGAGATGGGGGGGATCTGATTGAGGTCTACAAAATCATGAAGGGTATGGACAGGGTGGATAGAGATAAGCATTTTCCCAGGGTGAAGGATTCAATAACGAGAGGTCACTCATTCAAGGTGAGAGGAGAAACGTTTAAGGGGGATACACGTGGAACGTACCTTACACAGACAGTGGTAGGTGCCTGGAACACGTTGCCAGCAGACGTAGTTGAGGCAGGCACAGTAGATTCATTTAAGGTCCATCTAGACAGATGCATGAGTAGGTGGGGAGCAGAGAGATACAGTTCCTGAGGAATTGGGCGATAGGTTTAGACAGAAGGCCCTGTTCCTGGGCTGTAAATGTCTTTGTTCTTTGTTCTGCTGCCTTCTGTCTGTAAATATTGATCTCCTTACTAAGCAAGAACCTATCTACTTCTACTAAAGCAAATATGAAGAGAGGTTGAGTAGGTGGGGATTGTTTTCATTAGAAAAAAGGAGATGGGGGGGATCTGATTGAGGTCTACAAAATCATGAAGGGTATGGACAGGGTGGATAGAGATAAGCATTTTCCCAGAGTGAAGGATTCAATAACGAGAGGTCATTCATTCAAGGTGAGAGGAGAAACGTTTAAGGGGGATACACATGGAACGTACCTTACACAGACAGTGGTAGGTGCCTGGAACACGTTGCCAGCAGAGGTAGTTGAGGCAGGCATGGTAGATTCATTTAAGGTCCATCTAGACAGATGCATGAGTAGATGGGGAGCAAAGAGATACAGCTCCTGAGGAATTGGGCGATAGGTTTAGACAGAAGGCCCTGTTCCTGGGCTGTAAATGTCTTTGTTCTTTGTTCTGCTGCCTTCTGTCTGTAAACATTGATCTCCTTACTAAGCAAGGACCTATCTACTTCTACTAAAGCAAATGGGTTTTATTGAAACCAATGATAGTTGCCATGGTCATTATCACTGCAACTAGCTGCATATTCCAGCTTTATTAATTGAATTGAAATTCCACCAATCGCCCTGGTGGAATTTAAATCCATTTCACCAGACAATTTGCCTGGGCGTCAGGATGAGTGGTCACGTGATACAACTCCAATCTGCCGAGTTCCCGTCTGTCCTCGAAAATGGCTTAGCTTGGTGTGTCTCACATAGAAAATAATTGAATGATTGCACATGTTAAAGATTTAGAGAAATAAATCTTTTGAAGATATATGAAACAGATTTAACATTAGCTTAAAGATTGCAATGGAGAGAAGAAAGGTTCTTGTATTTAAAAAGTACTGCAACTTGCAGATTCTTTATATGCTGGAGACAACAAATTATTAACAGCCAATAATTATTTCTGAAGAACAGTCACTATTGTTTTCGATGCAAAATACAACAACAACAACAAAATAAATGACATCCTCAGTGCTTGGGAGCCTCCTGTGAAGCGCTTCTGTGGTGTTTCCTCTGGCATTTATAGTGGCCTGTCCCTGCCGCCGATGCAAAATACAACAACAACAACAAAATAAATGACATCCTCAGTACTTGAGAGCCTCCTGTGAAGCGCTTCTGTGGTGTTTCCTCTGGCATTTATAGTGGCCTGTCCCTGCCGCTTCCGGTTGTCAGTTTCAGCTGTCCGCTGTAGTGGCCGGTATATTGGGTCCAGGTCAATGTGTTTGTTGCTCACCAATAGGATAAACAACACACTGATGAACCTACAAAAAAACGGACAGATAACCAGGTCGGACCTACAAAGCATGAAACCTGAAAGCAACAACACCCCCAGATTCTATGGACTACCTAAAGTGCACAAACCAGACATCCCACTCAGACCCATAGTATCACTACCAGGGACACCATCACACAAACTGGCTAAAGAACTACAGCAGAAACTGAAACACCTGATCAGCAGATCCAGACACTCTATACAATCAACACAGGAATTCTTGGACATCATCAGAAATATACACATAGACAAGGAAGAAAACCATGGTCTCATTCGACGTAACGGCACTGTTCACGTCTATTGACAAAGCCCTAGCCAGAGAAACAATAGCCAACCTGCTGAACAGACACAACAGAACGTTGAACTCATCAACAAAGACGGCATACTTAAACTACTGGACCTGTGCCTCACAACACACTTCACATTAAACAACCAAATATATGAACAAATCAACGGCACACCCATGGGCTC
>NC_057716.1:94098105-94105954 GCF_004010195.1 Chiloscyllium plagiosum
CTATATAGGACAAACAGGTAGACAGCTAACGATCCGCATCCACGAACATCAACTAGCCACGAAACGACACGACCAGCTATCCCTAGTAGTCACACACGCAGACGACAAGCAACATGAATTTGACTGGTACAACACTACCATTATAGGGCAAGTGAAACAAAGAACAGCCAGGGAATTCCTAGAAGCATGGCACTCATCCACAAACTCCATCAACAAACACATAGACCTGGACCCAAAATACCGACCACTACTGCGGACAGCTGAAACTGACAACCGGAAGCGGCAGGGACAGGCCACTATAAATGCCGGAGGAAACACCACAGAAGCGCTTCACAGGAGGCTCCCAAGCACTGAGGATGTCACCTAGACAGGGGACAAAACGTTTGCAACAAAAACTTCCAACTCGGCGAACAGAACCACAGCAACGAGCACCCGAGCTACAAATCTTCTCACAAACTTTGAACAAAATAAATGATTAGTTTATCTGTTTTGCGAATGTTGGTATGAATGTTGTTCAAGATTACCTGCTCTCCTTCGAATGGTGCCATATATAGAACATAGAAAAAATACAGCGCAGTACAGGCCCTTTGGCCCTCGATGTTGCGCCGATCTAAGCCTACCTAACTTACACTAGCCCACTATCCTCCATATGCCTATCCAATGCCCATTTAAATGCCCATAAAGAGGGAGAGTCCACCACTGCTACTGGCAGGGCATTCCATGAATTCACAACTCGCTGAGTAAAGATGGATATAAGGGCAATCAGGATATTTTCAAGTCTAATTTAATTTCTGACTGAAGAAAGAAAAGTGCCGTTAATAACATCAAAACATTTCAAAGTACTTTACACCCAATGAGGTACTTTATATGCAACCAGGCAACTAAATTATGCACAGCAATGTGTAAATGAATAGCTAATCTGATTATAGTTATTAATTTAAGGTTATGTTACGCAAGTACACCAGAGGAGAACTCTCTGACTCCTCTTTGACGAATCTCACAAATAATTTTATGTCAATCTGAGACAGCAAGAAGGACTTCAGTTTAAAATCTCTTTATTGGTCAGAGTATTGAGTACAGGAGTTGGGAGGTCTTGTTGCAGCTGTATAGGACATTTGTTAGGCCACTGTTGGAATATTGCGTGCAATTCTGGTCTCCTTCCTATCAGAAAGATGTTGTGAAACTTGAAAGGGTTCAGAAAAGATTTACAAGGACTTTGGCAGAGTTGGAGGATTTGAGCTATAGGGAGAGGGTGAACAGGCTGGGGCTGTTTTCCCTGGAGCGTCGGAGGCTGAGAGGTGACCTTTCAGATGTTTACAAAATTATGAGGGGCATGGATAGGATAAATGGGCTAAGTCTTTTCCCTGGGGTCGGGGAGTCCAAAACTAGAGGGCATAGGTTTATGGTGAGAGGGGAAAGATATAAAATAGACCTAAGGGACAACGTTTTCACACAGAGTGTGGTACGTGTATGGATGAGCTGCCAGAGGATGTGGTGGAGGCTGGTACAATTGCAACATTTAAGAAGCATTTGGATGGGTATATGAATAGGAAGGATTTGGAGGGATATGGGCCGGGTGCTGGCAGGTGGGACTAGATTGAGATATCTGGTCGGAATGGACAGGTTGGTCCGTTTCCATGCTGTACATCTGTATGACTCTATGACTCTGACAATCCCAGTTGTAATGGTGTAAACGTCCCCTAGGTCTTCTAGCCAAGCTGTTCCAGCACAGCTAGAAACTGGAATCTATGGATGATCTATTAGCCAAAATCACTTGGCTATGTCCTGTTCACAAAACATATTCGACAAACCCAGTTAGTCTACTCTCTATAATCAGCAAATTTGTGATTGTTCAGCAACTGATCGATAAACTACTTATCAAATTTGTGTTCTGCTGGAATCTCTTAGGTTTAGAGCTCATTTTCTTCAGCTTTGACCTAAATGAAAGGTAAATTATCAGAATGCCAGAAGTGAATGCTCTTAATGCAAAGCATAATTTCACTGAGAGTACCATCAGGCAATGCTAATAAGTTGAAGATAATAGGGATCAGAGCAAACTCCTCATTGACTATGACAAAAGTGATGGTCGTAGTTGTTAAACACCGATGTAGGAGTGCCTTAAAACAATATCAGCAACAACTGTTTTGTCAATGACCTCCCTGTAAAATAAAATCCAAAGAGAGGATGCTTATCATTGATTGCTCAGTATGCAGTACCATCCATAATTCTTCTGATGAAAAAGTAATCTGGACAATAGGGCAGTATGGTAGCACAGTGGTTAGCACTGCTGCCTCAGAGTGCCAAGAGGTTGGGTCCTACCATAGCCTTGAGTGGCTGCCACTGAAGGGTTTGCACATTCTCCCCGTGTCTGCAAGGGTGCCCTCCAGGTGCTCCAGTTCTCCCCCACAGTCCAAGATGTACAGGTGATGTGGATTAGCCATGCTAAATTGCTCCATAATGTTGAAGGATATGCAGACGAGGTGGATTAGCCATGGTAAACATGGGTTTATGGGAATGGGTCTGGGTGGGATGCTGTTTTGAGTGTCAATGCATACTCAATGGGCTGAAAGGCCTATTTTTGCACTGTCGGGATTCAAGGACTCTCATGCAACAAGCCCTGAACAATTTGGGCTGAAGAATAGGATGTAACAGTAGTGCCATTCAAATAACAGATAATTATTAATTCCTATTAGGTAGGATCATACCACCTCTCCTTGAATTTCCCATAATTAATATCATAACAGTTCTTGTTGACCAGAAACTAATCTGGAGCAGTACATGAAAACTGCAGATATAAATACAAGAAGCGGGCTAATTCTGTGATGTATGGTTCACTTCCTAACTTCACAAAGAGTTTCTGCTATACAGAAGACTAGTCAGTAGTGTGGTGGAATACCTTCCTCTTATCTGGAAAAGGACAGATCCACCAATGCTTGAGAACATAGGCCATTCAGCCCCTCAAGTCCGGTTTGTGACAAAGAAACTGATCGATTCCAAGGTAGACAAGCAGGAGGTTGGAAGAACCCAGCAACTCGGGCAGCATCAGGAGATGGAGAAGTCAACATTTCTGGTGTAACCCAGTTCAAGGCCTCCCTTTTCCAAATGTGTGGAGGATGTCTACTATTCTATATCCAATGTAGAATCCACCAGCTCAACAAACAGTTTTTCAGTTTCATATCTGATATTAAAAAATTGGAAGTTTGCAAAACACTGATTCACTCACCTCCAGGAGAAAGTGAGGACTGCAGATGCTGGAGATCAGAGTCAAGAATATGCTGCTGAAAAAGCACAGCATGTCAGGCAGCATCTGAGGAGCAGGAGAATCGATGTTTCAGGCATAAGCCTTCATCAAGAATGACTGCCTACAGAACCGACTCTACCTACTTTCCTGATGATGGGCTTATATCCAAAACATCGATTCTCTTGCTCCTCGGATGCTGCCTGACCAGCTGTGCCTTTCCAGCACCTCACTCTTTGATTCTGATCTCCAGCATCTGCAGTACTCACTTTCTCCCAGGTAGGGTCCTAGGCCATGTACTTAAATTCTCAGGGCGGACCAGGTGGCGGGAGTATTCACAGACATCCTTAATCCCTCAATTAAAATAAAAAAAACTGTGGATGCTATCAATCTAAAACAAAAACAGAAGTTGCTGGAAAAGCTCAGCAGGTCAGGCAGCATCTGTGAAGAGAAATCAGAGTTAGTGTTTCGGGTCCGGAGACCCTTCGTCACTCCTCTTCACAGATGCTGCCTGACTTGCTGAGCTTTTCCAGCAATGTCTGGTTTTGTATCTTTAACATCACCTTACTATGATCTGAAGTCCTCACCTGCTTCAAGAAGGCCATTATCATCCAGGCCAAAGAAAAATTGTGCAGTGTGCCTCAATGGCTATAGCTTTGTGGCTCTGACCTCCATAATTGGTATTTTAAAGATCAATGTCCCTGAACCCTCAAGTCTGTGTGGACATCCACTGAAATTAACATGTAGGGGCACTATGGATCCATGGTAGTGTTCCTACCTCTGAGCCAAGAGATCCAAATTCATGTCCCACCTGTTCGAATGGTGTGTAATAATATCTCCGGATAGGTTGTTTAGAAAATATCTTTAACTACATGCCATCTAGAAAGTATTCTAATCTACCCATTTTTAAGGTCAAAATTAGATTAGATTAGATTAGATTAGATTACTTACAGTGTGGAAACAGGCCCTTCGGCCCAACAAGTCCACACCGCCCCGCCGAAGCGCAACCCACCCATACCCCTACATTTACCCCTTACCTAACACTATGGCCAATTTAGCATGGCCAATTTACCTGACCTGCACATCTGTGGACTGTGGGAGGAAACCGGAGCACCCGAAGGAAACCCACGCAGACACGGGGAGAACGTGCAAACTCCACACAGTCAGTCGCCTGAGGTGGGAATTGAACCCAGGTCTCTGGCGCTGTGAGGCCGCAGTGCTAACTACTATGCCACTGTGCCACCCAAAATGGATAACCTCACACTTGTTGCCATTGAACTCCATCTGCCATAATTCTGACCATGCATCTAGTTTGTCAATATCCCTTTGTAATTTTATGCTATCATTTGCACTGTTTATGGGTGGCACGGTGGCACAGTGGTTAGCACTGCTGCCTCACAGCAACAGAGACCCGGGTTCAATTCCCACCTCAGGCGACTGTCTGTGTGGAGTTTGCACGTTTTCCCCGTGTCTGCTTGGGTTTCCACCGGGTGCTCCGGTTTCCTCCCACAGTCCAAAAAATGTGCAGGTAAGGTGAATTGTCCATGCTAAATTGCCCGTAGTGTTAGGTAAGGGGTAAATGTAGGGGTATGGGTGGGTGGCGGGTCGGTGTGGACTTGTTGGGCCGAAGGGCCTGTTTCCACACTGTAATGTAATCTCATGTAATGCCTTCCAACTTTGTGTCATCAATAAATTTGAATAGATGACCTCATATATCTTTATCCATGTCGTTGACAAATATTGTGAATAATTGATTTAATTTGATAAGATTTATTATTGTTACAAGTACTTAGGCACAGTGAAAAGATTTGGTTTGCATGCAACACATGCAGATCATACCATACAAAGTGCATAAGGGTAATAGACCAGAGCGAGGAATACAATATTATGGCTGAAGACAAGGTGCACAAAGTCTGAACTCAACACTAATTAATGCCCTAACACAGATCATGTGAGAAACTATTGGTCACACCCTGCCAATTTGAGAACCTACCTGTTAAGAATCCTTCTGTCGCTCTCCCCTCAGCCAATTTGACAACCATATCAGTAATTTGCCTTCAATTCCATGGGCTTCTTCCTTATTTAACAGTCTCTTATGGGGAACTTTATCAAATGCATTCTGGAAGTCCATGGATAGATATTTCCCTGCCCTTTAACTCAGTCACTTTGTCAAAAAATTCACTGAGGTTTGTCAGACATGATCCACCTATCATGAAGTCGTGCTGCCTGTCCCTGATTAACTGAAGTTTCCCATCCTTGATTTTAGACAATTTCCCCAATGCAGATGTTAATCTAATTGGTCTGCAATTGCCTGGTTTTCCTCTTTCGCACTTAAAAAGCTTCCAGGTCAAATCTAATCCATTTGATTGGCACCCTTTCCACCAGTTTGAACAAACTATCTCCACACTGGTGCACAGTGGGAACAGCATGTACCAGCCACAAAATACATTGCTGGAATTCACCAGAGTTCCTTCAAAAGCATTTCCTAAACTCACAATCCCTTATGTATTAGAAGGACAAGGGCAGTAGGCACATTGGCACACCAGTACTGTTCACTTTCACTTCTAAGCCACTTACCATCCTGATTTGGAAATATATCATTGTTTCCTCCAAGGTTAAGTGGATTGGCCATACTAAATTGACCCATAGTTTCCAGAGATGTGCAGGCTACGTGGATTAGCTCCGTGGTAAATATGGGGTAATGGGGATAGGGTCAAGGTGCTGGCCTGGATAGGATGTCCTTCAGAGGGTCAGTGCAGACTCAATGGGTCGAATAGCCTATTACCACGATGTAGGACCTCTAAGATTCTATAAAATTGCCAAAATACTGAAACTCACTCTTTAACAGGACTGGGAACATATCTTAAACTCGCTTCTCCCCTTCTTATTCTTGAAAACTAGCTGGGGATGGGCAACAAATGTTAGCCTCACCAGTGCAACTTATATCATGTGAATTGATCAGAAGTAAAAATTATCTTATCAACTTCATGACACTTATTTAATATAGATGCTAATCTATTAGGATTCAAAACTTTCCTTCAAAAACATTTACTTTTCAAAGGGGTAATTCAGAATAGGTACTGGCTTATTTTTAAAATAAGAGCATTTACTTATTTAAGGCAAACTAATGCAAGAATTGCTTATATTTCATGGCAGAACATCAATTCATAAGTGGCATAATCTTTCAGTAAAGCGATGTGGGATATTTTCAAACGTATAAAATAAGGCCGGATAACATGATTTTATTATACAACTTGTGTTGTATACTAATGTTAAAAAGACAAGCAATTAAAACATTTTACACCCAGCATACATTGCTGAAAATGCTCAGCAGGTCAATCTGCTTCTGGTAAAATGCAACACTTCAAAATTTCTAATCTGAAACATGAAGCTATTTGATCACTGACCTACAGTGTGTCCTTTAAAATTTTGGTTTTGTTAATAGTTAGGACAGGGAAAGGATTGGCCTGGATTGTCAGGTAAACTTCATCTTCCTCCACCCAAATGCTCTATCATTCTTATTCAGCTGAGACAATTTCGTAGAAGCACAGAATCCCGACTGCACAGAAATAGGCCATTTGGCCCACTGAGTTTGCACTGCCCCATTAAAGGACATTCTACCCATACCCAGGCCTCAAACATATTGGTGTCAATTGTATTCTATCACACTCCTGACTAGGTCTCGGTGGCTTGTGACAGGTCCCGGCTTGGTCTCTCAGCTGCTTGTGGGGGTATGTTCCTGAGCTACCGAGGGAGTTTGAAGAGGCAGCTGTTCCAGCAGCAGCAGCGAAAGATTCAGTGGCAGCAGCCGTGGATACAGCCAGCTGAGGTCTCCCCGGAAGAGCGCGGTATGTGGAGGACTCATCAAAGGCTATTGAACTTTTAACACATATCTTTATTTTCCTAACTTAAACAACAAAAGACTTTAACGTAAACTATTACCTATTTCTTTATTTTTCTACTATTCTATGAAGTAGTGCTTAGCTTTTTCAATTCTCGTTTCTCTTCCTACCTTGTAACTAAGTTTTTTTTACCTAGGTTCCTTGGTACCTAAGATGTGAGGTGAAATTTTACACTTTTCCCGGTATTCTTATACGCTGAAAATGTGTTGCTGGAAAAGCGCAGCAGGTCAGGCAGCATCCAAGGAACAGGAGAATTGACGTTTCGGGCATAAGCCCTTCTTCAGGAATGAGGAAAGTGTGTCCAGCAGGCTAAGATAAAAGGTAGGGAGGAGGGACTTGGGGGAGGGGCGTTGGAAATGCGATAGGTGGAAGGAGGTCAAGGTGAGGATGATAGGCCGGAGTGGAGTGGGGGTGGAGGGTCAGGAAGAAGATTGCAGGTGAGGAAGGCAGTGCTGAGTTCGAGGGATTTGACTGAGACAAGGTGGGGGAGGGGAAATGAGGAAACTGGAGAAATCTGAGTTCATCCCTTGTGGTTGGAGGGTTCCTAGGCGGAAGATGAGGCGCTCTTCCTCCAACCGTCGTGTTGCTATGGTCCTGAAGAAGGGCTCATGCCCGAAACGTCGATTCTCCTGTTCCTTGGATGCTGCCTGACCTGCTGCGCTTTTCCAGCAACACATTTTCAGCTCTGATCTCCAGCATCTGCAGTCTT
>NC_057716.1:94107635-94134565 GCF_004010195.1 Chiloscyllium plagiosum
CACCTTGTCTCAGTCAAATCCCTCGAACTCAGCACCGCCTTCCTAACCTGCAATCTTCTTCCTGACCTCTCCACCCCACCCCACTCCGGCCTATTACTCTCACCTTGATCTCCTTCCACCTATCGTAATTCCAACACCCCTCCCCCAAGTCCCTCCTCCCTACCTTTTATCTTAGCCTGCTGAACACACTTTCCTCATTCCTGAAGAAGGGCTTTTGCCCGAAACGTCGATTCTCCTGTTCCTTGGATGTTGCCTGACCTGCTGCGCTTTTCCAGCAACACATTTTCAACTCTGATCTTCAGCATCTGCAGTCCTCACTTTCTCCTGTACTCTTATACCTCTGTATTTGGGTACACATGATGATAAAATCTGAAATTTTAGAAGTCTGATAATAGGGTATTCAATGATGGTAACACCATTGTTGTCAAGGGGTGGATGTTAGATTATCTATTATTGGCATTTGTGTGGCATGAATATTACTTGCTATTTGTTAGTCCAAGCCTGGATGTTGTCCAGATCTTGTTTATGTGTAACGGAGTTGAAAAGTTATACAGCACAGTTACAGATGCATCGGTCCAACTCATCCATGCTGACCAGATATCCCAAACTGATCTAGTCCCATTTGCCAGCATTTGGCACATATCTCTCTGAACCCTTCCTATTCATGTACTTATCCAGATGCCTTTTAAATGTAGTAATTGTACCCACCACCACCTGTGCCTCTGGCAGCTTGTTCAATACACGCACCACCCTCTGCACAAAAATGTTGTCCCTCGGGTTCCTTTTAAATCTTTCCCCTCTTTTTTTAAGCCATTAACATTCAGTTTGGACTTCCCTATCCTGAGGAAAAGACCTTGGCTATTCAGTGTATGCATGCCCCTTAAAATTTTATTAACCTCTATAAGGAAGCCCCTCAGCCTCCAAAGCTCCAGGATAAAAAAGCCCCAGCCTAATGAGCCTCTCCCCATAGTCCAAACCCTCCAAACCTGACAACATCCTTGTAAATCTTTTCTGAACCCTTTCATATTCCACACCATCCTTTCAACAGCAGGTAGACCAGAAATTAGTGCAGTATTCTGAAAGTGGGCTTGCCAATTGCATTTGAACATGGACTGGTTTAGTAACTGAGGAGTCGTGAAAGGTGATGAACATTGTGCAATATTTGGTGAACATCCCTACTTCTGACCTTATGATGGTGGGAAAGTGGAAATGTCACTAGACTGGTAATCCAGAGAACCAAGCCATTATTCTGGGGAGGCAAAGATTCAAATTTCACCACGTTAGCTGGTAAATTTTAATTCAAATAATACATTTTGAATGGAAAGTTAGACTTAGTAATGTTGCCATGAAATTATCATTGATTGTTGTAAACATCTATGGCTCAGTTATGTCCTTTAAAAAATGAAATTTCCCATCTTTTCCTAATCTGATTTACCTGTAGCTAATGTAGCCGATCCATAGCAATATGGCCGACTCTTAATTACCCTCTGATTTTTGATTACTTATTCATGGGATGTGAGCATCAGTCCGAACAATATTTATTGACTATCTCTAATTGGTCTTGAGAAGGTGATAGTGAGCTGCTTCCTTGAACTGGCGCAATCCATGTAGGTACAGTGTGTGTTTGGGAAGGAACGTTAGGATTTAAACCCAATGACAGTGAAGAAACGGTGATATAGATCCAAGTTAGATTGGTGAGTGGATTGGATGTGAACTTGTAAGTGGTGGTGGTGACATCATGTCTCTATCCTAAGACTGTACAAAGTCCTGTTTATCCATTACCCCGGGACAATTGGTCTTCATTGCTTCCCAGTCTAGCAATGCCTGAAATTTAAAATGCTCATTCTTATTTTCAAATCCCTCTATTGCCTTACTTTGTTGAAATTAATTGCATTTTTTAATCACAATCCGCATAATTTAAACAACATATTTTCAAAAAGCTATCACATTGTTTGTGGAATCTTGTTGTTCCTAAAATACCAGCTGTGATTCCTATGTCACTGTAGTGACTGTATTTTAAAAACAGTTCATTGACTGTAACATGATTTGGATGTCGCTACGGCCAAGAAAGTTGAAATGTGAATGAAGATCTTTCTTAACAGTAGGGAGAAGTTATCTCTCTGAATAGAATTGATAAAATCTAAAATCCATGACTCTTGTTCATAAGATAGATTTTTGTCATCACTGTTCAATATGTTTTGCCTTGAAATGTCACCAGTAAGAAGATCAAGAGGTTAGCCTGTCTAATTTAAAACTTCCAAGTTACACAAATACAGAGGAAAGTAGAAATTCTGCTTGATGTGTTGATGATTCACAGAGATGTGTAAGTGATTATATATCAAGTGGTTTTTACAAAGTAACCAGTTAACCTTTCAATTTTATCTCATCTGTAAAATGGTGTCTCCCCACATCTTCAGAGGAAACAGATAATCAGATAGACATTACTCTATGCAATGTAATTCTGTTTGACAGACCAAATTCTTCTGCTTTTTTGATGGAATGCAAAACTGGATCTAGTATGGGAATATTAAACATTTGGACAATGATGTCACCAGCTTTAAGGTCAACCATAATCTCCCAAAGCTTATCTGTTGTATAGTTCACAATTCATTTTTATTAACATATTGGTAGAGATTTGTGGGAAAGAAAACTGAGAATAATGAAACCAAGGCTAAACCAAACGAACATAATAATCTCTGAAAACTTTTATGATCCTGTGGCAAAATGAATTAGCCCAGTCTTAACTTAAATCCTCACAAGCAAGCCTAAGAGCTCAACAATTAAGTTTTATTATTTTACTCACTCATTGACTGTGGGCATGATTGGCTGGGTCAGCATTTGTTGGCATCTCTAGTCGCCCTGAGAAGGTGCTGGCGAGCTGTCTTTTTAATCTACTCCACTCCATTTGTTGTAGTTAGACCCACAATGCCAATAGGTAAGGAGTTCTAGAATTTTGACCTCGTGAAACTGAAGGAGCAGCAATATATTTCTGAGTCAGGCTGGTGATTGGCTTGCAGGTGGTGACGTTCCATCATTAGGCTGGGGCCTCTGTTCTTCTAGATGGAAATGTTTTTGATTTTGGAAAGTGCTATATATGGAGACTTCATGAATTTCTGCACTGCATTTTGTGAATTGTACACACTGTTGTGACTAAGCGTCAGTAGAAGAGGGGGTGGATATCAGTGAATGTTTTGCAATCAAGCAGGTTGCTTTGTCCTGGTTGGTGTCAAGTACCTTCAATGTTGCTGGAGCTGCACTCATCCAGGAACGTGGGGGATATTCCATCATATTCCTGATTTGTGTCTTGTAGGCAATGAACAGGCTTTGGGGAGTCAGGAGGTCTGTGACTCGCTGCAGGATTCCTAACTCTTAACATGCTCTTGTAGCTACAATGTTGATGTGGTTATTCCAAATCAGTTTCTGGTCAATGATTACCCCCAGAGTGTTGATCATAAGAAATTCATTCTAGATTAGACTCTCTACAGTATGGAAACAGGCTCTTCGGCCTAACAAGTCCATACCGCCCCTCCGAAGAGTAACCCACCCAGACCCATTCCACTACCCCATATTTACCCCTGATTAATACACCAAACATTACGGGAAATTTAGCATGGCCAATTCATCTGATCTGCACCTCTTTGGATTGTGGGAGGAAACCGAAGCACCCAGAGGAAACCCACGCAGACACAGGGAGAACATGCAAGCTCCTTACAGTCACCTGAGGCTGGAATTGAACCCAGGACCTGGTGCTGTGAGGCAGCATTGCTAATCATTGAGCCACAGTGCCATCTCAACTCCTGAGGCAATGATTGTAAATAGATTTCACTCACAGGCCAATGTCCCACTTGAGATAAGCATAAATTACAAGAACCATGGACCCAAATCATTAACAATGCTTTTGAGAAGATTTAGCTCAGGTTGAGGTTCTGGGTGTAAGTTTGCTCGCTAAGCTGAAAGGTTCATTTTCAGATGTTTTGTCAACATACTAGTTAACATCATCAGTGAGCCTTCGGATGAGGCACTGGTGGCATGACCCTCTTTATATTTATGTATTTTGGTTTCCTTGGGTTGGTGATGTCATTTCCTGTGGTGATGTCATTTTGTGTTCTTTTTCTCAGGGGTGGTAAATGGGATCCAAGTCAATGTGCTTGTTGATAACATTCTGGTTGGAATGCCAGGCTTCTAGGAATTCTTGTGCATGTCTATGTTTGGCTTGTCCTAGGATGGATGTGTCGTCCCAATTGAAGTGGTGACCTTCCTCATCCATATGTGATGATACTAGTGAGAGAGGGTCATGTCTTTTTGTGGCGAGTTGATGTTCATTATCCTGGTGGCTAGCTTTCTGCCTGTTTGTCCAATGTAGTGCTTGTTACAGTTCTTGCAAGGTATTTTTTAAATGACATTAGTTTTGTTTGTTGTCTCTATAGGGTCTTTCAAGTTTATTAGCTGCTGTTTTAGTGTGTTGGTGGGTTTGTGGGCTACCATAATGCCAAGAAGTCTGAGTAGTCTAGCAGTCATTTCTGAGATGTCTTTGATTTAGGGGAAAGTGGCTAGGGTTCTGGATGTGCCTTGTCTGTTTGCTGGGGTTTGTTGCTGAGAAGTTGGTGGACTGTGTTCATTGGGTACCTGTTCTTTTTGAATAAACTGAAAAGGTGATTTTCCTCTGCTTTTCATAGTTCCTCTTTGCTGCAGTGTGTGGTGGCCCATTGAAATAATGTTCTAATGCAGCTTTGTTTGTGGGTGTTGGGATGATTGCTTCCCTGCAATAAGAAGGAAATTGTGAAACTTGAAAGGGTTCAGAAAAAATTTACAGGGATGTTGCCAGAGCTGGAGGGTTTGAACTATAGAGAGAGGGTGAATAGGCTGAGGTTATTTGTCCTGGAGCTTTGGAGACTAAAGAATGACTATAAAGAGATTTATAAATTACTGAGGGGCATGGATAGGTTGAAGAGACAGGGGAATTTCCTTGGGCTGGGGGAGTCCAGAATTAGAGGTTTAAGGTGAGAGGGGAAAGATTTAAAAGGGGCCGAAGGAGCACCTTTTTACACAGAGGGTGGTGCGTATATAGAATGAGCTGCCAGAGGAAGTGGTGGAGGGTGGTACAATTACAGTAGTGAGAATCAGACAGTAATAGAGATGTACAGCACAGAAACAGACCCTTTGATCCAATCTCTCCAGGCCGACCAGATATCCCAACCCAATCTATTCCCACCTGTCAGCACCCGGCCCATATTGCTCCAAACCTTTCCTATTCGTATACCTATCCAGATGCCTTTTAAATGCTGTAATTGTACTAGATTCCACCACTTCCTCTGGTAGCCCATTCCATACACGTGCCACCTTCTATGTGAAAAAGTTGCCCCTTAGGTCCCTTTTATATCTTTCCCCTCTCACCCTCGACTTATGCCCTCTAATTCTGGACTCCCACACCCCAGGAAAAAGACCTTTTCTGTTTATCCTATTCATGACCCTCATGATTTTATATATCTCAATAAGCTCACCCCTCAGTCTCCAACGGTCGAGGGAAAACAGCCCCAGCCTTTTCAGTCTTACCCTCTTGCTCAAATCCTCCAACCCTGGCAACATCCTTGTAAATCTTTTCTGAACCCTTTCAAGTTTCACAACATCATTCCGATAGGAAGGAGACCAAATTGCATGCAATATTCCAAAAGTGGCCTAATCAGTGTCCTGTACAGCCGCAACATGACCTCCCAACTCCTATACTCAATGGTCTGACCAATAAAAGAAAGTATACTAATGCCTTCTTCACTATCCTATCTACCTGCAACTCTACTTTCAAGGAGCTATGAACCTGCACACTAAGGTCTCTTTGTTCCGCAACACTCCTAGAATCTTATCATTAAGTGTATACATCCTGCTAAGATTTGCTTTTCCAAAATGCAGCACCTTGAATTTATCTAAATTACAATCCATCTGCCACTCCTCAGCCCGTTGGCCCATCAGATCAAGACCCTGTTGTAATCTGAGGTATCCTTCTTCACTGTCCACTACACCTCCAATTTTAACAAACTTACTAACTATGCCTCCTATGTTCACATCCAAATCATTTCTATCAGTGATGAAAAGCAGTAGACTCCGCACTGATGTTTGCGGCACACCACTGGTCACAGGCCTCCAGCCTGAAAAGTAACCCTCCATCACCACCTTCTGTCTTCTACCTTCAAGTCAGTTCTGTATCCAAATGGCTCGCTCTCCCTGTATTCCATGAGCTCTAGCCTTGCTAACCAGTCTCCCATGAGGAACTTTATTGAACGCCTTGCTGAACTCCATAAGGTTGTGTATATGAATAGGAAGGGTTTAGTGGGATTTGGGCCAAATGCTGGCAAGTGGGACTGGATTAATTTAGGATATCTGATCAGCATGGACAAGTTGGACCAAAGGGTCTGTTTCCGTGTTATACATCTCTATGACTCTATGACTGGCTACTACAGGGTTCCCATTATTTTGAGGCAGTTTTGGAGTTGAATTAGCTGCCATTCCTTTGCTTTATGAAGACCATTATTGCTCCATCCTGAGTTACACTGCAGTATAAATATATTTCAGCCAATACTTGTGTGCTCGAGCATACAAAGACCCTGGCATATCCTTATAAAATGGTTAAAACAGAAATCTGCAACAGATCCAAATCTATGCCTGACTCATCAGCAATCAGTATCCTAGTCAAACCTGACACCTTGAGCTCCTTGTTAAAAAGACGCAGTGCACAACTGTGTTGACACAAATGTTTCTCTTTGTCATATCTGCTTACATTTTTGTGGTAGTACAGAACAGTAGACAATTGAGTGCATAATGTGAATCAGCCACCTTATTGTTTTGCCAGGTGCGTCATGAAGTCATAATAATAGTTAAAGTGTAAAATATGAAGCTCTCATCAAATGAGCTAATAACTCTGAATGCAAATCTAGAAACTACTGCTTAGATCATTAAAACTGATTTACCTTCAGATAAACTTAGCAGAGAAATACCATGCATTCCTCCTGGAATGCTATAGTCATACAGCATTAAAATGGCAATTCGGCTCATCATTTTTTTACTGACCAACATATACTAAACTACATTCATCCCATTTATCTTCACTTAGTCCATAACCTGTTGCCCTGGCATTTTAAGTGGTCATTCTGATGCTTCCTAAATGTTGCGAGAGTACAGGTGCTTCCACCACCCTCTCAGGCAGCACATTCCATATTTCTGACACCTTCAGATCCTTCCTAAACCATTCCTCACTGAAACTTAAGCCCTCAGGTCTCAGACACATCTACCATAGGAAAAATCTTCCCTATCTGTGCCTCTCATTATTTTTATTTGGAGACGCTGGTGTTGGACTGGGGTTTACAAAGTTAAAAATCACACGTTTTGTCCAACAGGTTTATTTGGAAGCACTAGCTTTTGGATGAAAGAGTAGCGCTCCGAAAACTAGTGCTTCCAAATAAACCTGCTCGACTACAATCTCATAATTTTGGCACAGTGGTTAGCACTGCTGCCTCACAGCGCCAGAGACCTGGGTTCAATTCCCGCCTCAGGCGACTCTCTGTGTGGAATTTGCATACTCTCCCGGTGTCTGCGTGGGTTTCCTCCGGGTGCTCCGGTTTCCTCCCACAGTCCAAAAATGTGCAGGGTAGGTGAATTGGACATGCTAAGTTGCCTGTAGTGTTAGGTGAAGGGGTAAATGTAGGGGAATGGGTCTGGGTGGTTTGCGCTTCGGCCGGTCGGTGTGGACTTGTTGGGCCGAAGAGTCTGTTTCCACACTGTAAGTAATCTAATCTGATCCCATTTCAGCCTCTTCTGTACCAGGGAAAACAAACTCAGCCTATTCCGTCTCTCCTCATAACTGAGATTTTCCATCCCAGGCAACATCTTGGTGAATGTCCTCTGTACCCTCTTCAGTGCAACCATGTTCTTTTGTTAGTGTGGTGTCCAGAACTGCACACAATATTCCACCTGTGGCCTAACCAAGGTGTTTAAAATCACAACAAATATGCTTCCATATTCTACTTCCCAGCTCATGAAGGCAAGCATCCCATACTATTTCCTTCCCAATCTATCTATCTGTGCTGACACCTTCAGGGAGCTACAGACTTCTATACCAACCTCTTTTGTTCCTCAGTACTCCTGTGGAATCTATTATTCATTGTGTATATCCTTCTCTTATTGGAAAGCCAAAAATGCATCAACTCTTTTGTTAGGATTAGATTCCATCTAACTTACCATTGATCAATATCGGACTGTAGCCTGAGACCATCCTCCTCACTATCAACAATACCACCAATTTCCATGTCACCTGCTAACTTACCAGTTGTGCCTTCCATATTCATATCCAAGTTGTTAATGTACACAACAAACAGCCCCTTAGCACTGATGTCTGTAATCCACTGCTGGTCCACTGCTGGTCACAGGATTCCAAAAACAAAAAAAAAACAACTCTCTACCATCGTCCTTTCCTTCCTATTTGGAAGCTCATTTTGGATCCAGAAAACCATCTTGCCTTGGATCTCATGGTCCCTTAACATTTAGACCAGCCTTCCATGTGGAACCTGGCCAAAAGCTACTGAAATCCATGTAAGTCACAGCAAATTCAATACATTTAGTCACCTTTTCAAAAAAATCTCATTTAAATTAGTCAGACATGCTCTTCCTCCAGTAACCCTGCGCTGATTGTCCCTGATCAATCCCTGCATTTCCAAGTGTTGAATAGTCCTGTTCCTCGGAATTTTATCCAATAACTCCCGTACCACTGATGTCAGACAAACTAGCCTGTACTTATTTGGCCTATGCCTACTGTCCTTGTTTTGAAATAACTTTTTCTAGTTGTGATGTTAGCACCAGAGGCAGAGACAGGCTACAGCCTCAACAAGTTGCTGCCATTTTAAATTGACAATAACAGCAGAAAGCCCTTGTGCAAAATGATTGGCAGCCTTTGTGCATGAATCACTAAGAAGCTCGCGAAATATCTCCACAGATGCTGGTATCCCATGACCAAGTCACCCTTTATTTACATATGGAAAGTCCTTAACACTAATCCAACTTCCTCGGAGCCAACGCTCAGCGTGTCATGGTATCTGACACTCCTATTCTTATCTGTCAGCCAAGGCTCCCTGTTTGGGAATCATATCCTCTGAGGTCCATCTGGCTGACCTCAGTATCATCAGCTTGCATCTAAGTTTACCAGGGCTGGCAAATGGAATGTTAGCCTTGATTTCAAAGGGAGTTAAGTATAAAAATAGAGAAGCCTTGTTAAAACTGTACAAGATCTAGTCAGACCATAGCTGGAATACTGTTAACAATTTATCCAATGAAAAATATATTGGTATTTGATGCAGTCCAGAGAATGTTCGCTCGTTTGATTTCATGTATGAAGGTATTTCCTTACGGGCAGAGGTTGAGTAGGTTGGGGCCTGTGCTCATCAGACATTTGAAGAATGAGGAACCTTATTGAAACATACAAGGATACCAGAAATTTTGAGAGCTAGATTTGGAATGGTTGTCCTCTTGTAGGAGAGTCTAGGACTGCAGGGTATAATCTCAGAAATAGGGGCTGCACATTTAATATAGAGAGGAGGAGGAAGTTCTTCTCTTCGTGGCAGTGAAGCTCCGGAATTCTTTACTAATGAGGACTGTCAGGGCTGGGCGATTGAATATAGTCAAAGCCAAGACAGACAGATTTTAATCTGTTAGAGAATCAAAAGTTATGGGGAAAGTGATGTTGAGGGTGATGATCTCATTAAATAGTGGAACAGGTTCAATGGGCTGAATGGCCCTACTTCTGCTCCTACATCTTATCATCGTTTCAATATTGAAGTTGCCCATCTGGAGTCCATTCTGTGCCCTTTCCACTTTCAGTGCTTCCCTAAATGCTGTTCGCCATGACATAATATATTTTAATTGCCAGGAGGTTTCTTTGCCCATACTTGACCTGATGGCATGAGACTTTAAGAGGTTTGGAGTTGGTGGTGAGAAAGCCAAGGGCAACTCCCAACTGCACACCACAATACTGTCACATTTATTGAGTACGACCCACCATTGGCATCACAATGCTGTCACTTTTTTAAAAAAAAGTTATTTTGTCTTGTTATTTCGAAGAGAGGTTGTAAAGGCAAAGATGCAAAAGTGTCTCCTGGAACTGATCTAAGTCAATAATTTAAGGGGCCTTTAGGTTTTTTTTTTAAACAGTTGTGGCAGTTCTTCCAGATCAAGCTTTCCAGTTTGTTTTTAGCTGTAGCAGTTAGAAACTGTTTGGGTCCCAGAAGGGTTAAAGCTTCAGTCAATGATTCTGAACTGTGACTTCCTCTGAAATCTCTCTTGATGTAAGAATCTGTTTATGATTTTACCTTTTTGTCAAGGGGTGTGTTTATGGAATGTTACTATATTGGAGCAGTTAATTGGTAATAGGTACTTTACCTATTATTTGGCTAAGTTTTCCATTAGTTGAGTTATTCTAAATTCCTCTTTTTTATTTGTATTTTAACTATTAGTATTTAAATAAATTATGTTTTGCTTGATATTGAGTGGTTTGACCAGTTGCATCACATTTGGAACACTCACTTCACATCCACTTCTAAAGTAAGAAAAAGTTATTGTCCAGGCTACCTTCTTAAACTAGGTGAAAACAATGACTGCAGATGCTGGAAACCAGATTCTGGATTAGTGATGCTGGAAGAGCACAGCAGTTCAGGCAGCATCCGAGGAGCAGCGAAATCGACGTTTCGGGCAAAAGCACTTCATCAGGAATAAAGGCAGTAAGCCTAAAGCGTGGAGAGATAAGCTAGAGGAGGGTGGGGGTGGGGAGAAAGTAGCATAGCAGTGGGAGAGGGACTCCCTGAGATTCTTGTAGAGAGAGAAGGAAAACATCTTCAAGGCAGGCATCCTTGCAAGAGGATTCGCAGTAGGGTTAAAATCAACTAGGTAAAAACAATGATTGCAGATGCTGGAAACCAGATTCTGGATTAGTGGTGCTGGAAGAGCACAGCAGTTCAGGCAGCATCCAAGGAGCAGCGAAATCGACGTTTTGGGCAAAAGCCCTTCATTAGGAATAAAGGCAGTAAACCGGCCTGATCTGGTCCATAACAGTGGGACAAAATATGCAAAAGAATGGTGTTGGACTAGCTGGATGGAATCACCTGGTGTCAAACCATTGTTTTGTTTCTGTAATAGTTTAATACAATTGAGTGACTTGTTAGGCCATTTCAGAGTTAAAATTCAGTCACGTTGCGATGGGACTGGACTCACATATAGGGCAGTATGGACATGGATGGCAGATCTTCTTCCCTAAACAGCATTAGTAAAAGAGGTTTTTTTTCACGCCAATTGACAATATCTACATGGTTGTTAATCATCTGCTTTTTAACCCCAGCTATTTATTGAATTTAAATTTCCCAATATGGTGGGATTTGAACCGTGTCCCTCAAGCCATCGTCCCAGAGCTGAGATGATATTGGGTGAGATGAAGTAAGAAGGGAATATGTGGAATACAATTATTCAGATGGGCTGAATGGTGTGTTTCTAATGCTGCAGATTCCTTTGGAAGTCTACTCATGAATTTCAAGCATTTCCATTTTTCTTTCTGATTCTGTATTAGTGTTGTTGAATTTAAACTTACATTTTAAGCACATGAAATCAGAATGCACAGGTTTGAATATACAGTCAGCAAACTGACTGGAGCAGTCACTAAAATCTACTGCACGTTATGAAGAAATTTGAGGATCAACAATACTGAAAGTATATATGAGGCATGTTTATGCAGACTGCTACCCTTGTGAATAATACCATAAAATTACAGAGAATGCCTCCTTTTTATTCTGTTTGATGGTTACACAAATAGAAATAACTATTACTGTAAGACACTGGCATTGAAGTATAATGCTGCAATTTCATAATATTTAGTACGGCTTTGTTACAATTTGGTTTGATTACAACAATTTGAAATGAAAAGCTTTGAAGTGGCATTGTAGATTTTGAATATAGCCCCAATAATGGCAGAATTTAAGCTGTAATTCTGAATTGTATAATTACACAAAAGCTGCTGAATTGTTTGTGTTGAAATATTGCATGATTATACAGTAGCACTCCATATTGCTACCATTTGAAGAATTGATTGCAAGGTTTTGTTTTGATTTTGTTTTGGAATCATTTATGTTAAGGGAGTGTTGTTAGCCTGACTTACAATTATTGCCTTTGATAAGGTGGTGGTGAGCCACAATTTTGAACTATGACAGTCAGTGTGGTGATGGTATCCCCATGATGGGCCTAGCTCAGGAATTCCAAGATTTTGACCAAATGTTCACCTGGCAACAGCAAAATAGTTGAGGAGAAAGTGAGGACTGCAGATGCTGGAGATCAGAGCTGAAAATGTGTTGCTGGAAAAGCGCAGCAGGTCAGGCAGCATCCAAGGAACAGGAGAATCGACGATTCGGGCAACACATTTTCAACAGCAAAATAGTTCCAAGTCAGACAGTGTGTAATTTGAAGGAAATTTGGAGGCAGTGATATGGGCAGGCATATGTTGCCCTTTTCTTACTAGTTGGTTGAGATTAGAAGTTAGGAAGTACTATTGGAAAGAACCTCACAAAAAATAATGCCATACTGCCTTGTGTTGTGATGCAGAATGCAGCATAGATCATAGAAAATAGAACAGTACAGCAGAGGAACTGGCCCATCGGCCCAAGCTTTTGTGCTGAACATGATGACAAATTTATCTAATCCCTCCTGCCTGCTCTTGGCCCCTATCCTCCATTCCATGCATATAAATGTGCTTATCTAAAAGTCCCTTGAATGTCCCTATCTTTTCTGCGTCCACCACCACCCTTGGCTGTGCATTCCAGACTCCTACCACTGTCTGTGTAAAAAACCTACACCTCACATTTCCTTTGAATTTCTCCCCTCTCACCTTAAATTCATGCCCCCTCATATTCTATATTTGAACTCGAGGGAAAGTATTCTGACTGTCAATCCTATCTATGCATCTCACAATTTTATAGACTTCTAATAAGACTCCCCTCGGGCTCCGCTGCTCCAGAGAAAACAACGCCAGTTTTATTAGTCCTCATACCCTCTATTCCACGTAGCCATCCTGGTAAACCTCTTCTGCACCCTCTCCAAAGCTTCCACCTGAGTGAAATACTGCCAGCTAGCCACAAAGGCATCAGAGAGGACACTTATTTATAAGATACATGGCTGACTGACAGACTGCTACAACTACGGGATATGCTGCTTTTGCACGATTTACGCATGTAATTGGGAAAATTGACTGCAACGTGGCATTGAGAGCTCCCTGTGATCTTCAGCAGGATCTATTAGTAAAGGGCTCCACTCTCTGAACGGAGAGCTGCTCTATGATCATGGGAAAGAAGTGTTTCAGGTATATGCACTACTCAGGTAGCTGTCATGATTTGTATATCTGCAACAACTCACAAGTGTCACAAATGTTTACTGCCCCTCATCAACTGGACTTTTGGTAGAAGGAGATACCCGTAGAAATCCTAACTAATGACAATTATACAGAACTGCCAAGGTGCAACAAAGTAGGTGTGCAATGTCACCCACAGATGATGTTATCTTCAGCTTCAACACTGACATTGGCCAGCAATGTGGAAAATTGTAAAGTATGTCTATTCCACATAAAGCAGGATAATTCCAACCCAACTGATTGCCATTCAGTTAATCTATTCTTGATCATCAGCAAAGGCATGAAAGCCGTCATCAACAGTTCTATCAAGCGGCTTTTGCTGCACAATAATCAGCTCATAGTTGCCCAATTTGGGTTCAGCCAAGACCACTCAGTTCCTGGCCTCATTGCAGCTTCTGTTCAAACATGAATAAACGAACTTAATTCCAGAAGCGAGGAGACAGTGTCCACCCTTGACATCAATGGGAACCAAAGGGAAAACATTTCATTGGTTGGATTCATACAGAGCACAAAGAAAGGTGGTTGAGATTCTTGCATGTCAGTCATTCCAGCTCCATAATAACTATACAGGAATTCCTCAAAATTTAGTGTCTTCAGCCACTTCATCAATGACCTTCCCTCCATTAGAAAGTCAAGAGTGGGGATATTTGCTGATGACTGTGCAATGTACAATACAATTCACGGCCAGTCAGACTCTGAAACATTGAACAGTTCAGGTCTTTGTCATAAGACCTGGATAATATCCATGTTTGATCTCTCAAGTGGTTAGTTACACTCGAGTCTCATGAGTGATAAATAATGACCATCTCCAAAAGGAACCCCTCCCTGCCCATCAATATCCTGAGGTTTTATGAAGTAAATCTATTCTCAGCAAATTGTACTTTAGTAATTGGTTATTTCAATTGCGAACAACTCTCTGAAGTAGCAAAAGCACCATCACATTGCATCATTTTCAGTTAGCACATCTCTCTCTGGTCCTTGCAGAACTCAACAACCAAAAGGTATCGTGATTCATGGCAATCAACATGTAGGCAACAATGACTTAACAACTTCCAACTTATGTTCTCTTCAAGCAGTGTTACTATTTTTAGATTGCTTTTTGTTTGTTTTATCCTGTTTCTTGCCACCTTCAGCGACTTTAAAATTCTACTGCCATATTCAATTGTTTCTTTCTTGGTACTTGGTTGTAATTGCTAAAGTCAAGGTAGAAGCATGCTGGAAATTAAATTAATTAAATAATAAATAATTCAACAGCACAAGTGTGCTTAAGTGCCACAGAATAGAATTGAATTTTAACACTGAGCTTCTGTGTCGATATAAATAGCACAAATAAAATTACTGCCTTTATTGCCTCTCTGAGTAGGATTAGCCAGATGTGCCTAAATAGCAATTTCTGATGAAATGCTATAGTTCTGATGGAAGGTCACCAACCTAAAGCATTAACTCTGTTTTTTTCTTTATGCTCTGCTAAGTGTTTCCCAGCATTTCTGTTTTTCTTCATGTAAACGGGCCGTATAGTGGCTCAGTGATTAGCACTGCTGCCTCACAGCGCCAGGGACTCAGGTTTGATTTTACCTTGGGCGAGTGTCTGAATGGAGTTTGCGCATTCTCCCAGGGTCTGTGTGGGTTTCCTCCAGGTGCTCTGGGTTTCCTATTAAAGTCCAAAGATATGTAGATTAAGTGAATTGGCCGTGCTCAATTGCCGATAGTGTCCAGGGATGCACAGGTTAGGTCGGTTAGCCATGGGAAATGCAGGGTTACAGGGATAGGATAGGGGGATGGATGTGATACTCTTCAGAGGGTTGGTATAGACTTGATGGACCAAATGATCTGCTTCCACACTGTAGGGATTCTGTGATTCTATAAATAGGATTGAGTCATGATAAGTATCAACTGTTAAGATGTATTATCCTTGCTTACTTTAATATTGATCAAAGAGAGAATCCAGAAGATTCTGCCTAATGCTGGAAGATAGTTCCACAGATACTACGGCCTATCTGTATCTTGATAATGAGATCTTTCTTCAAGATTGAGCCTCAACTATTGAGCCAATTGCATTTGACTGCCATAGACTCACAGTATATGGTAATATTTGGTTAGTAACAAGTAGGAATATTGAATTTTTCCTTCCCTTTCCTGTGCTCCTATTTGCTATCCCAGCTGAGGCACAACTCTTACATGACGTAGACTGTTTAACAAAAGATAATCAACAGAGATTGCCATAGTTGGCTTTATCCACTGAGCCACTGAGTTGGAATTCAGCCAAACTGTTAATTTGAAAGTCCATTTGTATTTTTGTTGCATTTAGCGTCAGAGTTGTCAAGGTGTACAGCATAGAAACAGACCCTTTTGTCCAACTCATTCAGGTCGACCAGACATACTAAACTAATTTGCCAGCATTTGGCCCATTTCCCTCTAAACCCTTTCTATTCATATACCCAACCAGATGCCTTTTAAATGCTGTAATTGTACCAGCCTCCACCACTTCCTCTGGCAGCTCATTCCATACACATACCACCCTCTGTGTGAAAAGGTTGTCCCTTAGATCCCTTTTATACCTTTTGCTTCTCACCCTAAACCTATGCCCTCCAGTTCTGGACTCTCCCACTCCAGGGAAAAGACCTTGTCTATTCAACCGATCCATGCCCCTCATGATTTTATAAACTTCTATCAGGTCACCCCTCTGCCTCTGATGCTCCAGGGAAAATAGCCCCAGCCTATTCAGCCTCTCCCTATAGCTTAAGTCCTCCAACCCAGGCAACATCCTTGTAAATCTTTCCTGGACCCTTTCAAGTTTCACAACATCCTTCCTTGTTTTTTCTTAGCTTCTGGCAGGTGTATGACTCCAGTTGCAAAATGCTCCTAAGTCTACAGTTTACTTACAATAAATTGACAGTCTTCCTGTGAAAAAAAGATGGTGTGAAGTGTTAATAAGATCACATTGATAAATGATAAAAGATATAACTGATAAAGATCACATTAAGGACTCTTTTCAGTCATGAAACCATATTACTAGAGTCAAAGAAGATTTAACCTAAATCTAAATTGTACTTTGCCCTAGTTGACAGATCTTGACAAGACAGTGTTTAGGTAAAATGGGAAACATGAATAGGATAGAGTTTTGCTTAGACTGCTTTGGTAATAATATGGCAGACAAATCTCAAGTTCTCTTTTAAAACCTGTTCCTGATTTGCCATTGATTTCAATGGAATGAAAACAAAATGGGTTCTGTGAAGGTCACTCAATCTGCTCCACTGAATTACCAGGTTCAGGTGATGAGGACATCTCATGCTTGGCCACAATTAATGCTGCAACAATGAGATAGAGAGGATTGCAGATGCTGGAGAGTCAGAGTTGATAAAGTGTGGTGCTGGAAAAGGCACAGCAGGTCAGGCAGCACCTGAAAAGCAAGAGAGTTAATGGTTTGGGCATAGCCTTTTATCAATCAAGGCTGTGCAGATTGACTTAAACACAATGTTGGCATTAACAGTAATGTGATGGAAGGAGGCATCAACGATACTGTCAAATAACACTTGATTAGCAATTACCTGCTCACTGATGTTCAATCTGGGTTTTATTCAGACCATTCAGCTCCTGATCTCATGAGAGCCTTAGCTCAACAATGGACAAAACAGCTGAGTTCCTGAGGTGAGGAGAGAATGACTGCCTTTGACATCAAGGTCACATTTGACTGAGTTTTACATCAAGGGGAGTCCTAGCACAACCAAAGCTGATGGAAATTAAGAGGAAAGCTTATCACTGGTTGGCGTCATGTGAAGCCAAAAGGAACATGGTTTTAGATAGTGGAGGTCAGTCACCTCAGCTCCTTGACATCTCTGCAGCTTTTACTTAGGTTAGTGTTTGAGGACCAACCACCTGCAACTACTTCATCTCTGTCCTTCCTTCTGTCACAAAGTCAGAGGTGGGCATATATGTTGGTGATTGTTTCTGAAGATTATCCATTCATGACTCTTCAGATACTGGAATAGTCCATGTCTGAATGCAGCAAGACCTGAGCAATATCAGACTTGGGAAACAAGTGACAAGAAACATTTGTGCCACACATGTACTAAATAATTACAAACTCCAAAAAACAAGAATCTAAATATCACCCCTTGGTACTCAATGTAATTATAATTGCTGAAATCCCCAGGATCAACATTGTAGGTTATCATTGACCAGAATCTGAACTGGGCTAGTCATATGAATAAAATGTTTACAAGTATAGGTCAGAGGCTTGAAATCCTGAAGAAATTAATTCACCTCCTGACTCCCAAAAACCTATCTACCATCTACATGACACAAATCAGAAGTGTGATGTAATATTCTCCACTTGTCTGGGCAGGTGCTACTCCAACAACACTCATAAAACTTCACACCATCCAGGACAAACTGGCCCACTTAATTGGCACCACATCCACAAACATTCATTCACTTCACCACTGATGCTCAGTAGCAGCAGTGTGTACTATCTGCAGGATGCACAGCAGACATTTCCCAAAGTTCCTTCAACAGTATCTTTCAAGCCCACAGCCATGCCCATCCAGAGTGACAAGGGCAAAAGACACATCGGAACACTATCCACCACCTACAACCTCTTCTCCAAACTGTGAACCATCTGACTTGGAAATATGTCACAGTACCTTCATTGTCACTCGGTCAAAATGTCCCGAACAGCACTGCAAATGTACCTGAAGTAAATGAAATGCAGAAGTTCAAGAAGGCAGCTCACCAACACCTTCACAAAGCCATGGACAACAAAATGCTGGCCCAACATACAGATGTGGCTATTCTTTATTTTCAAATTCTCTGCAGATACCTGAGAGAGCCTCCATTTTTTGCCATCCTCATGTTCCTCTGTCAGTCTCAGCCACATTACCTAATGTTGTTGCCAGCTATTTGGAGCTGTGGGCCCTCTGACTGAGACTGCTGCACAGCTGTTCTGCCCTTCAGTCCTTAGCCAGGATAGCAGAGGCAGAGGAGTTCCCTATTTTGTTCACCTCCTGTAGATTGCAGTAAGGGTGGAATCACAGAGACCAGTGTGGTCAGGTTCCTGACACCTTTTTAAAAGTGTCACCTATTGTTTTATATTGCTGGAGAAATCCAAACTAACCTCATGGCATTGCTCTTTCCCAGATATGTAATTCTTCCTTCGGTGCAAACATTGATCCGCCCTTTTCTGAGCAGAAGTAAGTGGTCTGTCAGAAAACCAATCCTCTGGAAAACAGACTATGCTCCTCGAGAACTTTCTTCTCATTATTTTTTAATGCTCACTATCTCCTACAAACCTTCTTTCCTTTTGGCTTTGCCTTCGCTAACTGGGGACGCAGCAATGCTGGATAACCATCTTTCATATCTCCCCACCTTTTGCTTTTTGGATTGTTTTAATTCATGTCCATAATCCTTTCCATTTATTCATGTAGGTGTTATTCATAGAATAGAATTCATAGAATCCCCACAGTGTGGAAACAGGCCTTTCGGCCCAACAAGTTCACAATGACTGTTACGATACCGGGTAAACCCCTCTGCTTATTTTAACCCAGCAACACAATAAAGATTTATCCCATGCAGTTATCTGTGAAAACTCAAGAGGCCAAGAACTACTTAAAGTAAAAATTAACAACTTTATTTCTTAAAGTATAACAAATAATAATTAACTAACAACTATTTACAACTCCTTCCTCTAATCCATCTTTTACTTTCCCCTCTACAATACTGGTCTGATAAAAATCCCGATTAAGATTTACAAAATGAAACTTCTTATCTCAAGACCAGGCAGCTTTTGATTCTTCTCTGTATTCCTGTCTTCTTTTCTTCTTCTTGGGGATTCTGCTTCACAGGTTACTGATCGATAAAAGCACCTCAAAGAGATCTAGTTTTCAGGCAGTCTTCACATGCAGTGGCGGTTCTCCTCCCAATTGTTCAGTTTTCCCCATTCTTATACCCCTGAACTATCGAATTGTGTCATTTCCTTTTAAGATTGTCAACATACTCAATTCAAACTTGATTGGAAGTTGGTATTTTGGGGTATAGTTTAAACTGATTGGTCAAATTCAACTTTGTTTTTATCTCCAGGCAACAAGCTAATCGAGTTGTTTGACCAAATATTGCATTTGTTTTTTCAGAACACTTGGTTCTTCAGGTAGTTCTCCTAGGTAATAATTTTCTTCAAGATACAGAACACCCACATCTTCATAACATCTCTCTCCTGAAGAAAAAATGAACAATCATAATGAAAAGATGGCTTCATTTCCTTTCCTTCTATTTGTTTTTAACATATTGCTCTAACACACAAATAACTTTAATTTAAGTTCACCTTAACTTCTTCCCATAAAGCTACATATATATAACAGTAAATAAATACAAATCTCATTTATCAGTTAATTCCATGATAATGCATCTGCGATGACATTCTTATAACCCACAACATGTCCAATTTTTAAATTAAAAGACTGTAACATAAGACTCCAATGAAAAAGTCTCATATTCTTCTCTTTAAAATGTTCTAATAATATAAGCAGATTGTGATCCATGTACACCACCGTCTCCAAAACATCTTTTGTGACATGTACATTAAAATGCTGTAAGGCCAGTACCAAACTCAATAATCCTTTTTCAATTGTGGAGTATTTCCTCTGGTGGATATTGATATTTTTGAGCAATAACCTGCTGGTGGTTCAATCCCATCCTCACCTTTCTGTAGGACTACAGCTCCAACTTCAATGTCACGAGCATCAATGGTGACTTCAAAAGGTTTTGAAAAGTTTGGTGTAGCTAAAACTGGTTTGGTGGTTAATATTAATTTCAAATGGTCGAATGCCTCCTGGTATGGTTCTGGTCACCAAAACTTTGTATTGCTCTTCAGCAAATCATGTTAATGGGGCCACTACACTGCTGAAGATTGGGACGAACTTCCGATAGAATCCGTCATGTCTGAAAAATTGAAAAACCTATTTCTTCAAGGTTGGTCGTGGAAATTTCTCAATGGTCTTCATCTTTGTGTTCTGTCAGGTCAGAATATTATGTCCCAAGAACGTCACTGCTGCCATCTTATTTATCACCTGTTTTGCTTCTTGTAGTCGTTCAAAGAGTTCTGCTAACTGTACCATGTGATCTTTCCAGGACTTACTAAAGATCACTACAACATCCAAATAGTTTGCAGTTTGTTAACCCAGCCATAACTCTGTTCATGAGTCTTTGGAATGTGGCGGACACATTCTTTATTCCAAAGGGTATCACATTAAAATGATATAGACCATTTGGAGATACAAATGCAGAAATTTATTTCTCGTCTCTGATAAAGAGACTTACCAGTAACAACGCATTAAGTCCAAATTGGTGATGTAACTGGCTTGTCTGACTTTTTTGATACAGTCTTCCAATCTTGGATCTGGATATGAGTCCAATTTTGTAACTCTGTTAACATTCCAAAAATCCATGCAGACTCATTGAGTCACGTCTGGTTTGGGAACTAAGACGATCGGCGAACACCACTCGTTCTGGCTTGATATGATAATGTCCTTGTTGAGCATGGCTTCCACCTCCATCTGGACCTGCCTGGCTTTGAAAGGATTAAGCCAAAGGGGTGTTGGTTTTGGAGCAGTATTCCGTACATCTACTCCATGTACAATAGCATTAGTCCTTTCCATCTGATTCTTGCATAAGTTCTTATACTGCCATAACAACTCTTTCAACTGCGTTCTATGCTTCTGAGACAGATAGATTACTAACCTATCCTACTCCTCAAGGTCTTCTTCATTTTTAAATCTTTTTGAGGCACATCAAAATCCATCTCATCTGGATTTGATTCCTCACTCTGCAGGGCAGTAACTAACACCTGTTTCTCCAGTTCTTTCTCCCTAGGATAATAGTTTCAACATGTTCACGTGACATTCTCTATACCTTTTTTTTTCTCTCTGGCATCTTTACTAGATAGTTCATTTGATTCTACTTTTTCTCAATTTGATAGGGACCACTAAATCTGGCTTTGGAGAGATCGTCTACCACTGGTAACAGTACTAATGTGTCATTCCCTCGGGAAAACGTCCGAGTCTCAGAGTTTTATCTGCCACTTGCTTCATTCTACACTGTGTCCCCTTGAGGTGCTGTGTAGCGAACTCACTTATTCGAGTTAGGCTCTCCCTCACCTCCAATACATAATCCAAGTGTGCGATCTCCGACTTTGGGCCTGTCAATTTTTCTTTAATTAATTTCAAAGGACCTCTCACTTCATGCCCGAATATTAACTCAAAAGGAGTGAACTGATTAGATTCATTTGGGGCATCTCTCATGGCAAGCAATCCGAATGGGATACCTTTATCCCAATCTTTTATAATTCTGACTGTATGCTCAACATGGTCTTCAAGGTCTGATGCCACCTTTCTAAGGCTCACTGGGATTCAGGATTATACGCATTGGATTTAAACTGCTGCGTACTTCAGCTATCCATAACCTCCTTAAACAGCCTAGCAGTACAATTTGACCCTTGGTCTGACTGAGACTTTCTGGGTAGCCCATACCATATGAAGAAAGCTATTAGCTCCTCTACCATCTTTTTTGCCTTGATACTCTACAACGGAATTGCCTCTGGAAATCTGGTAGACACATCCAGTATGGCTAACAAGTACTGGTTCCCACTTTTAGTTCTCAGGAGGGGACCTACACAATCAATTACAACCCATGTGAAATGTCCTTCGAATGCTGGAATTGTCAAAAAAGTGCTGGTTTTATTATCACCTGTAGCTTACCTACCATTTGGTATGTATGACATGCTCAGCAAAAGTTAACCACATCCTTGCACATTCGAGGCTAATAAAAATGTTTTTGTACCTTAGCCTGAGTCTTTTGTACCCCTAGGTGACCTCTGATAGGTAGTTCATGTGCTACTCATAACACCGCCTATCCATATACTACTGGCAAGATAATCTGGTGCACTGCAGCCCATTTCTCCTCTGCACTAACCTGCTGTGGTCTCCATTACTGTGCAAGGATTCTATCTTTCAGATAATAACCCTTCAGAATATTCTCTGTGTCTTTTCCGGAGTACTCATCCACATATATATATCTTTTATCGTCTTGTTTGTTGTTGCCAGTCTCTTAGCCGTCCAGAACTAAACACTTCTGTCTGACCCTCTGCCTGTTCAAGTTTTACCTACACCATTACATCAAACACGGTGTCCACTCCTTCATCTTTCTCTTTACTTTTCGCTTTGTGCTGTGACTTATGATAGTCGGATTTAGTTACACACAGTCTGAGAAAATATTTCTCAGGATATTTCTGTTTTAACTCCTCAGTTTCTTGGTCTTCATTGGGCTTCTCCACAACAAGAGGTGCCACTCCTACCTTGGATTCTGCCAAATCATTCCCAAGAACAAACTGAACTCCTGGAACTGACACTATGTCAATCATTCCTACTGTAACTTCCCCAATCTTGAGCTGGCATTCAAACCTGATCTTACATAGGGGAACACTAAATTTCTGTCCATCTACCCCACAAATTACCGTCCTCTCAGGTAACAGTTCAGAAAGAGTGCATATTCACTCATCCCTTACTATTGGCGACTGGTTAGATTCTACGCCTCTCAAAATTATAACTTCTTGTCCTTCTCTCTGTACTTTCTGAGTAAACTTTGCCCACAGAGGTGAATTCTTTGTAGAGATCGGGTACTAACTCCATTCCCAGCCCCTGCCTGAGCTATGCACTCTCCCACAGCTCCTCGGTTCTTCTTGGGGTCTCCTTTACTGTCTTCACTAATGCCACTGTCTTAGCTTCTTTTACCACATATGTTCCTCCAGTGCCTTTCTTTAACAGCCAGCACCATGATATTATGTGTCCTACTTTACCACAGTGGAAACATCTGAGGCCTTTCATCTCCTTTCTACACTCTTGGGTTTCTTTTTTATCTTGTGGTACATTCTTACCAGTGCTCTCTACTCTTGGTTTCGTAGTGTAGGATCTCTCCTTCTCCCAACTTCTATCCCTGACAGGACAAAATTCTGGCTGGAAGCTTGTCTTATGCACCAACATGTGTTCATATGCTAGTTCTGCTGCTCTTCTTACTTCCTGAACTTTCTGTCCGCCACATGAATTGTTACCAATTCTTTAAGTGAGTTTTAAACTCCTCCAGCAGAATAATCTCTCTTAGAGGCTCAAAGGTCCCATCTATTTTCAAAGCACGTACCCATCTATCAAAATGACTATATTTAATTCTTTTGAACTCAACATAACTCTGACCTGGTTCCACCTTTGTGCTTCTGAACTACTGCCTATATGTTTCTGGTACCAATTCATAAGCACTTAAAATAGCCTGTTTGACCTCTTCATAATCTCTTGACACCTCATCTGACAGCATGGCAAATACCTCACCAGCTCTGTCTACCAGTTTCTTCTGAACTAACATTACCCATAAATCCTCAGACCACTTCATCTGCCTAGCCAATTTTTCAAATGAAATAAAGAAGGCTTCAATATCTTTCTCATCAAAATGTGGCAGAGTTTTGACATATATATATATCTTTTCTTTTAATTTGCATCCTGTTAACTTGACTTTGCTGACTAAATCGCAACTTCTCAAGTTCACATTCTCTCTCTCTTTCACTCTCTTCTCTCTCTCTTCCCCCCTTTCTTCTCTCAGCTAAGAACCTTCTCTTTCTCTCTCCTTTTCCTCTCTCTCTATGTGTTTATATTCTATTTCCATTTTCCTCAACTGTAATTTAAGTTTTCCTGTCTCTACTGCACTGTTTCTCTGACATGCCTAAGTGTTTGAGTAATTCCCTTACAATTTCAGATTTACTTTTGTCCTTGGTTAAACCAAAGTCTAGCTTCTTTGCTAGTTCTAAATGTATGGCCTTTTTCTTTCCTTCTAAACTTTCTTGGCAATTTTGAGAATCATCTTCAAATCTCAGAATCCCTCCAGTAATTTTAAGAGCCATTTCTCTCACTTTTAATTTACTCAACCACATGTCACCGAAATTAAACAAATTGTCTCACCTACATTTTATTTAAAAATTGAGGACACTAACCTGCAAGCGCTTAAATCTGCTGGGATTTTTCCCTACTCCCAAGTCTACTCAAACCTGTCTAAACCATTTCAAGTCCCAGACGAGGCCCCAAAATGTTAGGACACAGGGTAAACCTTCGTGCTTAGTTTAAACCGTAACACAGAAAAGATTTATCTTGTGCAGTAAATTCGAGACCAAGAACTACTAAAGTGAAAATTAACAACTTTATTTCTTAAAGTATAACAGAGAATAATGAATTAACAACTATTTACAACTCCTCCCTCTAATCCATCTCTTACTTTCCCCTCTACAATACTGGTGTGATACAAATCATCTTTCATATCAACCCACCTTTTGCATTTTGGATTGTTTTAATTCATGTCCATAATCCTTTCCATTTATCCATGTTGGTGTTATTCATAGAATAGAATTCATAGAATCCCTACAGTGTGGAAACAGGCCATTCAGCTCAACAAGTTCACACTGACTATTATGATACTGGGTAAACCCTTCTGCTTATTTTAAATCAGCAACACAATAAAGATTTATCCCATGCAGTAATCTGTGAAAACTCAAGAGGCCAAAAAGTAAAAATTAACAACTTCATTTCTTAAAGTATAACAACTAATAATTAACTAACAACTACTTACAACTCCTTCCTCTAATCCATCTTTTACAAGAACTACTAAAGTGAAAATTAACAACTTTATTTCTTAAAGTATAACAGAGAATAATGAATTAACAACTATTTACAACTCCTCCCTCTAATCCATCTCTTACTTTCCCCTCTACAATACTGGTCTGATACAAATCATCTTTCATATCAACCCACCTTTTGCTTTTTGGATTGTTTTAATTCATGTCCATAATCCTTTCCATTTGTCCATGTTGGTGTTATTCATAGAATAGAATTCATAGAATCCCTACAATGTGGAAACAGGCCTTTCAGCTCAACAAGTTCACACTGACTATTATGATTCTGGGTAAACCCTTCTGCTTATTTTAAATCAGCAACACAATAAAGATTTATCCCATGCAGTAATCTGTGAAAACTCAAGAGGCCAAAAAGTAAAAATTAACAACTTCATTTCTTAAAGTATAACAACTAATAATTAACTAACAACTACTTACAACTCCTTCCTCTAATCCATCTTTTACTTTCCCCTCTACAATACTGGTCTGATAAAAATCCCGATTAAGATTTACAAAACGAAACTTCTTATCTCAAGACCAGGCAGCTTTCAATTCTTCTCTGTATTCCTGTCTTCTTTTCTTCTTGGGGATTCTGCTTCACAGGTTACTGATTGATAATGATGCCTTTAAGAGAGCTATTTTTCAGGCAGTCTTTACATGCTGGTGGGTTGGCAGTTCTCCTCTCAATTGTTCAGTTTTCCTCATTCATATACCCCCAAACATTGGATTGTGTCATTTCCTTTTAGGATTGTCAATATATTCAATTCAAACTTGATTGGAAGTTGGTATTTTGGGGTATAATTTAAAGTGATTAGTTAAATTTGAATTTGTTTTTGTCTCCAGGCAACCAGCTAATCAAGTTGTTTAACCAAATGTTACTTTTTTTTTCAGAACACTTGGTTCTGTCAAGTAGTTCTCCTAGCTAATAATTTTCTTAAAGTTAAAGTACACCCACATCTTCATAACACTGACCATCCAAAGAGTAACCCACCAGACCCATTACCCTATCCTGCTATTCTACATTTTTACCCCTGACTAATGCACCTAACTTGCATACCCCTGAACACTATGGGAAATTTAGCATGGCCAATTTACTTAACCTACACATCTTTGGATTATGGAAGAAACTGGAGCACCCAGAGGAAACCCACATAGGCACAGCGAGATTGTGCAAACTCCACACAGACAGTCGCCTGAGGCTAGAATCAAATCCAGATACCTGGTGCTGTGAGGAAGCAATGCTATTGACTGAGTCACTGTGCTGCTCCAACTGGGGCACAATACTGATACGTGCTTATTGCCTGCAGTAGTGACTAGGCCCTTCCCTTGCAAAATCTCTTGCATTGCGTCTTGAACCCAGGTCTTCTAGCTCTGAAACTGGCAAGCTATTCTGAGCTAAACCAGCTCACTCATCATAGGTGCCACTGTTTAAGAAGGGTGGTAAGGACAAGCCAGGGAACTACAGACCAGTGAGCCTGACGACAATGGTGAGCAAGTTGTTAGACGGAATCCTGAGGGACAGGATGTGCATGTATTTGGAAAGGCAAGAACTGATTAGGGATAGTCAACATGTCTTTGTGCATGGGAAATCATGTCTCATAAACTTGATTGAGTTTTTTGAGGAAGTAACAAAGAGGATTGATGAGGACAGAGTGGTAGATGTGATCTATATGAACTTCAGTAAGGCGTTCGACAAGGTTCCCCATGGGAGATGGATTAGCAAGGTTAGATCTCATGGAATACAGGGAGAACTAGCCATTTGGATACAGAACTAGCTCAAAGGTAGAAGACAGAGGGTGGTGGTGGAGGGTTGTT
>NC_057716.1:94134868-94153996 GCF_004010195.1 Chiloscyllium plagiosum
TCCCTGGGGTTGGGGAGTCCAGAACTAGAGGGCATAGGTTTAGGGTGAGAGGGGGACCTAAGGGACAACTTTTTCACACAGAGGGTGGTATGTTATGGAATGAGCTGCCAGAGGAAGTGGTGGAGGGTATGGATGGGATCAATAGAGAAAGTCTTTTTCCCTGGGGTGGGGGAGTCCAGAACTAGAGGACATAGGTTTAGGGTGAGAGGGGAAAGATAGAAAAGAGTCCTAAGGGGCAACTTTTTCACACAGAGGGTGGTACGTGTATGGAATGAGCTGCCAGAGGAAGTGGTGGAGGCTGGTACAATTGCAACATTTAAGAGGCATTTGATGGGTATATGAATAGGAAGGGTTTGGAAGGATATGGGCCGGGTGCTGGCAGGTGGGAATATCTGGTCGGCATGGACAGGGTTGGACTGAAGGGTCTGTTTCCATGCTGTACATCTCCATAACTCTATGACTCTATTAAAGTCATGACCTAATAGAAATAAGCTTTTTCCCCCTCTAATAATATTGCATTCAGAATTGCATAAAGTACTGCAACTTTATCCTCATTACTTCCCAAATTAAATTTATAATGACCTTGCATTCATTGAAAACAAATTTTTGTAGGAAATATATTCATGCAGCATTATTATAGTATGTTGGACAGTATGGACAACCCTTCCATTCTGAAATAGTACTATCTCTTACCTTGTGAGCTCAGAAAACATTTGTCAAATATTTAGACCTTTTTTGTCTGGATTAGCAGCCCAGCTGACTGATTGAATAGTCAATGCTATTTCTTTTTGACGGCACCATGGATTTTGCAGTTCCTTTTTGCTCTCTTTTCCTCCCTGTCTCATGATGGAAAGCTAATCACTTACTTAACACTCATCTATTACAAACTAGAGTGCTTAAGATAAAAATCAGTGCAGAACAGTTGAGACAAAAGCAGCCCTTAAGTGGAACTGTGAATGCATCTCAAATGCTCTTGTGTGTGTGATCAAAAATAACAATATTAGATTTGCTCTAAGAGCTTCTTACCCACATTTAGTCATATTATGAGCCTTGATAAAACATTAACATTTGGTGGCTATTTTTGGACTGCTTCTGTTAGGTGTTTCTCATTGTACCAAATATGTTTCCTGTCAAGTAACTGTCATTTTAATTTTATGGTATTCAAAAATGAGGTTTGTGAAAATGAAAGTTGGTGCAGGACTGACCATATGGTTTTGATGGAGACATCACCCAAATATTGTGCTTCCTGCACATTTAAAAGACTTCTGTATATAGGCAACATTTTTTGTACTGTTGAATGGCTGTAACACCAAAGGACAGGCCAGCACTACTTAAAGGTCATCTGCATTACTCAAAGCCAGTCTTCACCTCCTGAAGTTAGTTGTAAAGGGGAGGTGCTCCCTGGCTGGTCAGGTTTCTGAAACTAGTTGCAGAACTGTTGGCAAAGTGCCCTCCTACTGAAACTTCAATCACTTGTCTGAGCTCTTTCTCCAATACCAGATCCATTATGGTCCCTTCCCGTTGGATTACCTATACATTGCTTCAAGAAATCTTCCTGAATGACACCCAAAAAAATCTTCCCAATCCAAATCTCTGATACTGAGGGAATCCCAGCCAGTGTAGAAGGAGTTAAAATCATCCACAACCACAACTACACTGTTGTTTTTACATTTTTCCATAATCTGTCCATATTCTGTTCCTCTAACTCCCACTGGCTATTGGGAGACCTGTTGTACAATCCCATTAAAGTGATTGCACCCTTCCTATTCCTGAGCTCCATCTATATGGCTTTGCTTGATGAACCCTCAAAGATATCCTCCTTAGGATAGCTCAGCATTCATATGCTTTCCAACACTCACCGTCACATACTTCATACTGCTACAAGCCTGCTACACAGAGCTCACAGTAAGCACACTTTACACACTATGCAATAATAAAAGCCACATTACCCAAACCCACTGCACCATACTTACTCACACAGTTTTCTCTCCCACATCACTTAAGGTAGTGTGCAAATGGATACAATAAGGATTTGTTGTACATGGATCTGAAAGCACTACCTACTATGGTGATGTTAATTGGACTCATGGGAGAACAGTATAGGAATGGAGCCTATTATCCTAAGGCAGTAATCACTTGCTGAAATCCCTGAGTGAAAATTGTCACATACTGACAGCTCTTCTCCCTACTTCCACTCCCATCCACATGCCGTACTCCATTTCCTGCTTCCTGTGGCATATTCCCCACATTATCACCTCTGCATTCCCCTTAGCCCAGGGAAATATTGGCTCTTTTTCTGGAAACAAGGGATCAGAGCTGAACCATTAACACCAAAACCACGTGCCACACCACTGGACTTCAGCAGTGTCAAATTACAATACAAAGCACCAAATACTTCTCCCTACTCAGCAATAACCAATAGAACTTAATAAGCCGCTAATCTGAAAGCAGCTAATGTTCCATTTGAATAACATTATTGGGTTTCCTTTGTGCTACAGAGCAGATGTGCTAGCAGCACTGGCAACAATCAGCAATATAAGTTGGCTGGTTCACAGTTTGTCTATTCTGCGTAGTTTTGGTACACACTTGCTACGTTCACATTTGTGTCCTCAGCAAAATGGTGCTTAACACAATCAGCTGTGGATTTGTGTGGCTCAGATGCCATCTTGGATCCAATGGCACTCATAATCCTGGAAACACATACACACGAAATTGAATTTCACAGCTCCTGTTCTTTAAAACATGGGTATTAAAATACCATCATCTTTCAGGTTTCACATAACTGATTTTATTCTATTAACATTTCAAAGTCAGTTAGCTTTAATCTTTAATGAAAGAGATGAAACTGCACTTCATGAAGTGAGGATTCGCAGATCTGCTTGTAGATTAGCGGCCTTTGCATTTTGTGTATGACAACGATTAGTGTTAGTTCTCAGTTGCTACAACAGTAAAACTGAATCTATTGTCCATATTTCAAAGGAGCCCAGCTGCTTCTTCCTAATTGACATAATGGTCTTTATTTGAAAGCAATTTCCTCACCAGTGTGAATCCTTGAGTCCAATAAGAGCTACCAAATGTGTTTGCCTGCAGTTCCGTACATAGGTAGATTGCTTCAGTTTGTTGGCTAGCAGGAATGTGATTTCTGATTCTTAAAATGGTTAATTTCCACATATAAGAGCGACATGCAGCCGGATATAGTTCCACCATATAATGCCCTCTCATTGGTGAACAAGACCATAATAAAATGTTTGGCATTGACAGTAATTGTTTACTTGATTTTCAAAAAAACTGAAGAGTACAAAGGACAAGTTTTTGAGCACTTACTAGATCTTTTAAAGTGCCTCATAAAATGATTCTATGACAATTCATCTTCATTTTCACAGACAAATTTGAGTTTTTTTTAACTTCAGATGATATAATGCTTTTTGTTGCAGAATATGATTATATTGCAAGAAATTATGTAATTACTGGAACACAGCTGACAAGCACTCCAAGAAAGTACCTTATCTCTACATTTACTCATTGGTTTCTACTTTATAACATGAACCTAATATATTTCACTGTGTATTACTTCAATGTAAAAAATGAACTGAATAATTTTATGTGTATAGGTCAGATTTATTGTTTAATATTATTTTTCTATAAGACAGATTGCCAAAATGTTTGTATCATTATTAAAATTATAGTATGTTGGTTACTGCAACAGAGTTAGTTGTTCGAGTTGAGTTATATTATCTTTGCAAGGGTCTCAAATTTCTGCAGGTTAACAATTCTTTGTTTAAGAACATGCCTGAACTATGGCAACTACTACATTTTGGTTTAATCATGCTTTCTGTTCTACTGTGAAACCTCAGCCCACAACATTCACACTCCGCTTGAGGCTTGCAATTTTATAAATCTAGTTTTAGTGCTGCTAACTGCTATTTTATTGCTAAGCAACACAAACCACTGGCTTCCTGTTCCTGATCCAGTTGCAGTTCTTTTGCTACCTAATCTGGTGTGTCATAACTTCTGTAAATCTGTCCCTCTTCCATTCAGCTGACACAATAGTTATCTCTGCAAAAAGGAAAGACAACCACTATTTTACTTAGTTTTGTCTTCCAGCAGTAATGTTGATGATTTTGATGATTTTACTGTATTTACCTGAGATGATCCACTTGGAATCATATATTGAAAGGGTCCATCATCTTCATTGCTCTCTGGAAACTAATAAGAAGTTAGGTGAAAATCTTTCCAATACTTGTCAGAGATTTAACTCTTAAATCAGTGACCAATACTGGATCATATGCCATCATGTCTTGTTGATGTTCACCTATCCTGTCGAAAGGTAGACTTTTCTGCTACAGTCTACACTTTTTCTAAGTTTAGAAAAGTTGTGAACTCCCAAATTTATGAATCAATATGAAAAGTTTTAATGCATAATCCACAAGCATGAATGAATTTCACTGATGATCTTATTGATCTATAAGGCTGTTTAGTACTTGATATGGTTAATTGACATAAAAAAAATTACCTCCTCCCACCAGGATATAAAGAAATTAGATTAGATTAGATTACTTACAGTGTGGAAATGTTCTTGGGAGAAACAAACTTGTGTGTGTGTGTGCGGCATGTTTCAGTTATCATCTAAGTTACAAGATCAGTTTGAGTCCCAAGACCAGAAAACTAATAGAAATATGTATTTACTCTTAAGCTGAGCCTGATGTCTCATAAGTGATTATCAAGTAACTCAGATGTTATGTTACTGGCCATTAAGTTCTCAGTATAAAATCTATTTTGATTATCAGGATTGAGACTTCCTCCTATCGATGTCATAGCATGGGCATTCCTCCCCACTTTGTGTTAGTAGCTATGACTAATTAGAAGGATTGTTTGTAACCAATTTAACAACAACATCTCAAATGGTTCTGGTGAACACGGCTGCAATTATATACCATGTCGACAGAGCATTGGATTTTCTTTGTATAACACTCATCAACTTTAACTCTTGAAGACATTGACAGCACCATGGACAGCTCCAAGGCTTGTTCTGGTGTCTTGGAGAATTTTGCTCATTTCCATAAAGGTTTTCTGCTTTTATCTCAATTAGTACTGTCAGTAGGTAATTAATGTTGCACGCACCTTTTTTTTCACCACAAAGCACCCTTACCTCTCCCAATTTGTTTCAAAACAACAGTTATATTTATGAGTCTTTGATGATATGGAACCTTACAAATGCACTTCATAAGAACATTAAAAAGATGAAATGAAACACCATGCCACAATGGGAGATATTAGGTTAAATTCTGGTTTAAAGGAGTATCTTAGAGAAGGAAGGTGATGTAGAAAGGTGTATGGAAGTTGAGTCAGATGTTTAGTATCACAGAATTGACCTCTGAAGAAGGATAATACCCGAAACATCGACTCTCTTGCTCCCCAGGGCAACACTTTAACGACTCTGACTCTCCAGCATCTGCAGTCCTCACTATTGCCTCATAAATCAATCCAGAAGACCATAAAACATTGGAATAGAAGGAAGCTATTCAGCCCATCCAGACTGCTCTGCCAATCATTGAGATCATATGTGATAAGGAAATCCTCAACTGTAGCTTCCTACCTTTAACTATAATACCTGATTCTCTTACAGATTTAAAATCTGTCTATCTCAGCCTTGAACGTGCTCAACACCTCACATTTGATAGCCCACTGCTGTAAAGAATTTCACAGATTAACTATCCTCTGAGAGAAATGATTTCTCCTCCTCTCTGTCTTACATGGGTGACTCTTTATCATCAGGTTATGCCCTTTGAAGCTAGACCCTCCTACAAGGGAAATCACCTCTCTGCATTTACTCTGTGAAGTCCCCTAAGAATCTTACATGCTTGGCAATGATCACCTCTCATTCTTCTGAACCTCAATGAGTACAGGTCTAGTCTGCTCAACTTCTGCTGGTAAGCTCATAAATTATTAAGTTTCTTGAGAGTACACATAAATTTCTTTAGCAGGCCTTTCATTGAAATCAAGTAAACATATCCTTCAGAAGGATAATCAATATCTAGTTTAGTTTAATTAATAAAAGGTACACCTTATTAAAATCACTCATTGATTTCATTTGTTACCATATGTTTAGTACACTTACATCTATTGATGTTCTTGATATTGCTATCTTCTTAGATTTGAAATTTATTTATATAAGTTTATCTGAAAGATATTGGAATAGCTGTTTCCCAACTCCTTCATGCCAATTCTTTTCTCAATTAGGAAGTCAATTTAAGACTTGACTGGTGCTCCAAGATCTAGTAAATGAACTTCTCGCACTTAGCCTGTCCCCTTGGATGAGATATAAGAGAAATGAATGTGAACCTTGATCAGAATTAAAGTCCAGACATTACTTCTTGCCATCAATTAGGTCAGTTATTAATAAACATCATAAAACCTGTCCAAATAATAATGATTTTTAGATTGATTTTTAGATTGATACAATACAAAGATTGTTTTCCACCTGAAGTCTCTGATTTTTCATTTTATTCCTTTACAGAAATAAAGTTGTCACCACTTATTGGCAAGATCCTGGTGTTTCCTTTCGTGTTTGAGATAAAACTCAGAAAATAGTTTTGTTACTTCTAGAGTCTGATATTTTCTCATTCTGAACATTGTTTTTCACCTCTTTTGCCATTATTCATGCCACAACAAAGAGGGCAAAATTTCACCCTAATAAATCTTCTTTAATTATGCCCTTATGAAGTGACTGGAGATGTTTCCCCAAACAGAAAGTGTTGCGGAGGTTGACACAAAGAAATGGATTTGTGTTAACAACATCAGCTGAGGTGATCCTTTATTATCCTGGGACAGCTACTTTCAACTGGTGCAAACATTTATTCATTCGCAAAAACTTTTCAACTAAATAACTGTAATGTCTGAATCTAGATTGACAGATTGATTGTGAAGTCCTCTCAGCCAGAACTAATGTGAATTCCTTTCACCTCCAGCAGAACTAAATTCAATTTTAGCCTTGTAAAAGTTGAAATCAGTCAGCTGGAGTTGTGTCAGGCTGATACCACATAACATAGTTTGCTTGTAATTTTTGACAGCTTTCAGCTGCACTCTGTCTCCACAAGCTGATGTTCTCTCATCACATTGAAACACAGATCAACATAGATCTGTCATTCTTTCCATTTCCACATGAACCCAATGAAACCCAATTAGTCTTCTGAAAGGTTCTGCTGAGTCCTTTTCTCTAAAACTGCAAATGAAGCATACTCCTGAATGTCTGATTAACCTTTATTTTTCAATGTTATTCATCCCTGACCAGTCAACTTTGTGTTACTTCCTTATTTGACAATAGCTCAGAACTCATCTTGTCTATTTTAAATAAGAACAGTAAAAATGTGGAAATAGATGTGACAGCTCCTAGTGGAGGGAGGAGCAGAGTTAATGGCCTGGATGTTCGCTGAGTCAGGATTTAAAAATGGCAGACAAACAATTCTGGAAATCCTGAACCTACTCCCGACTTTTCTCATTTCATTTTAAGAGTGTAGGCTTGTTCAAGTCATGAATGCATACCATGTAGTATTGATCAATCTACACTGCAGAGGTAGGTCTAATTTACACCTCTGCAATTTGCATGGACTTAGGCCAAGATTTTTAATGATTCAAGGAACATTGGAAATGTCAGGATCCACTGTTCATGTGAGATAACGTTTTTGAAAGTAAGTTCAAAGAATTTTCTTTTTCCTCTGATACCACTCTTTTTTTTTTGATTGTCGACTGAAATGGGGAAAAAATATTGTCCTAAAAGCCAGGAATTGTGAAATGGATTATTGCTTCTTTTAAAATCAATTTAACTGAACTCAGTGCAAATGTTGTTTACACAACTGCTCTTTTAAGAAATGGGGCAAGTCTAGTTGCAGATGAGTTGGATCTATGGGGTTATGAACCAAGGGGACTTTGGCTGGCAAAAAGTCACTGATTGGTCAGTAGAATCATGACCAATTGTTGATGATAAAGGCTTCTGCCCATAACAATTTTGCGATTGGATGTTCAAGTAGCTGAGCAGCTGTGTGAATGTTTGTTCAGCAGCTGTGAGAGCTCCAAAAACAAAGGCGCTGTCCTTTGCTCTGCAGTTAAAAAAAAGTCCTCGTGCATTATTTCCCTTTATCAGTTGCTATAAGTTGTCCCTTTAATTAATGAGTCAGAGACTTCATAAGTGTAAACCAATCAACCTATACCTCTTGCAAGTGAGTAAAAATACCCAGAAAAGGATGACAATGGAGCATCGGGTCCTGACAAGGCAAAAGGATCATCTCAATGAACCCTGTGAACTATCTTCACAGTCTTTCCTTTCACCCATATCACCCTTTGTGTGTGTGTATGTCTGCGTGTCTATGTTTGTGTCTCTGTATGTGTCTATGTGTCTGTGTGTGTCTACGTGCTCGTATGTTTGTCGAGAGAATGTTTCAGAACGTGGTTAGAGTTTTAACTATAACTCATTCGAGTTGTGTTAACAGTTCATAATTATGGCTTCACGGTGGCTCAGTGGCCAGCACTGCTGCCTCACAGTGCCAAGGACCCAACTTCAATTCCACCCTTGAGTGACTGTCCACATGGAGTTTCCACATTCTTCCCTTGTCTGTGTAGCTTTCCTCTGGGTGCTCTGGTTTCCTCCCACTGTCTAAAGATATCCAAGTTAGATAGTCATGATTTGGAGATGCTGGTGTTGGCCTGGTATGGACAAAGGTTATAGTCCACCAGGTTTATTTGGAAGCATTAGCTTTCAAGGTGTTGCCTCTTCGTCAAGTAGTGGAGCAGGACCAGAAGATACAGAATTTATAGCAAAATGGTTACAGTGTCACAGAGTTGGAATGATATATTAAACAAACTTAGATTAAGTCTGGCATCGTTTAGGCTGGGATATGCTGGTTTAGGCATATAGGTGTGTGTACATGTGAAAGAGCTTGTGTATGTGTGTGTGTAAGCTTGGTCAAGTATGTGTGTGAGTGTGATGCACATCCATATGCACACATTCACATACACACATCCACTCTGTCTCTCCTGCATGAGCACACATACAAATGTATGGGGTGGATCTGTATTTGCAGAATTGCATTTTATTTTGCTCAAAAACTGCATAAATCATGTAATCGGTTGTAAGTCCCACTTTAGAAATAAAACTGACTCAATATTGGGACAGACTTTAAGTTCACACCTTTCATGCATTGTCTGAGCGAAGATATTACCTGTTGTTAGATAAACTGAAGCCACCTTGAGAATGTAACTGAAAAGAAGTTCTCGAATTTTTGTATTAAAGAGTCTAAACCAGCATATCTCATCTAAACGATGCCAGACCTAATCTAAGTTTGTTTAATATATCATTACAACTCTGTGACACTGTAACCCTTTTGCTATAAATTCTGCTCCACAACCACCTGATGAAGAGGCAGCAAATTGAAAGCAAGTACTTCCAATAAACCTGTTGGACTGTAACCTGGTGTTGTGTAATTTTTTAACCATGTTAGGTAGGTTAGCCAAGGGAAATGACAGGGACAGGTGGGATGGTCTTTGGAGGGTTGGTGTGAACTCAGTGGGCCAAATGGGCTGTTTCTACACTGTGGAATTCTATTAATTGTTTACCAGTAGCTAGGATTTATTCATTTGTAATATATAGCAATTCTTGTTAAGTGCAGAAACATAGTTAATGTGTTTTTTTCAACCTAAATAAAAGACAGTTAAATTTAGGAATTTTAATTGCATTTATAAATCTTTAAATTTTTATGATGATGCCATGGATAGCAAGACACAATTTTCAGTGCTGTGCCCCATTGAGGTGTAACACAGGCAATATCTCTCTTGGACCCTTATGTCGCACATTAGCTTCCACATAGTCAAACACCCCTCAGGCACCTATGCCAGACTATGACACCATGCAGATCGACCCACTATGCACTGTATAGAATCAATGAGCCCTAAACTGACAATATTGTGTGAAGAAAGGCTTTACAACAGATATTAATTTGTAATATGCCATCGTGTGAAGTGTAGTCACTTTGCTACATGGGAAAAGTGCATCAATAACAGAAATTGCAATTACTTAAAATCATTATAACATGCTGCACAGTGAGGAATAAATGACTGTCATTTTTGGCAACATTTTTGTTTATTCATCCTACTTTCACCAAAGGGATAATTGATTCTGTACAGCATACAGTGGGTCATTCAACATGTAACTGCCATAGCTTTGCATGGGAGACATAAGGGGTGATTGGGGTCGGGGGAACATCATCGTCCATTAAGTGGGGAACAAGATGTCAAGGGAATTGGTAAGAGGCATTGCCTGGCATGGGGACATGAGAAAGTTGGGGATGGGTGGAGATGCTTGACATGGTAGGTAATGGGGTGTGAAGGACGAAAACTAGAGGTACTTACTTTCTTCATTACAACAAACTAGAACAGCATGAAGGTTGAGTATGAAAATTCAGACTCATGTTTCAGAAGTTTCTTCACAACTCCCTGAAGAGATATCCTTGACCTGAAATATTATCATTCAAGGGCTGCCAAACCATAGAATCATAGAATAATACAACATGGAAACATGGTGCATGCTGACCATGGGCCCACTCAGCAAGTTCCAATTGCCTGCATTTGATCCATATCCCTTGAAACCCTTCCCATCCATGTTCTTATCCAACTGTTTTTTAGATGTTTCTATTGGACCTGCCTCAACCACTTTTTTCTGGCAGCCCATTCCACATATGCACCATTCTCTGCATGAAGATGTTGTCCCTCATGTACTTTTAAAATCTTTCTCCTCTCACCTTAAACCTATGCCGTCTAAACCTTTCCCATCCTGGGGAAAAGTTGAATATTCTAGCAATTTTAGATTTTCAGCACCTATAACACTTAGCTATTGTGATCTCAGCTGCATTATTCCATGTCTACTTCTTGCTTTCATCTAATTTTCTTCTGAATCAGGTATACAGCTGATATTTACCAATTTGCTGATAAAGCTGATATTAGCTTTACCAATAGTTAATATTTGACCTAGAATTATTTACTTCAGCTAATGCTTTGTCCTACAAAATCAATAACATTAAGGATTATCACCTGTATGCCATTTTAACTAAAATGATTCCTAAATTTCAACTCTTTTTTTTATATTTCATTACATCAAGTCCACACTGATCCTCTAAAGAGCATCCTACCCCCAACACGATCTCAGTAAGTCAACATTTACCGTGACTACTCTGGAGATTACAGAATAATTTCTCATGGCCAATCCACCTCAGCTGTCCATCTTTTACCTGTGTGGGAAACCAGAGTACCCAGCAGAAAGGAGGAGCATGTACAAGCTCCACACAGACAATTGCCCAAGGCTGGAATCAAACCCAGGTCCTTGCTGCTGTGAGGAAGCGGTGTTAACTATTGTGCCACTGTGTCACCCAAGCATTCTTTGCCCTCCCATTTTCCTCTGTCACCTCAAACACACAGTTCAGACAGCTCTTGGATTTCTCCATTTCAAGCCTTCATGTCATCTGGACTCACTTGGGTTCTCCCTTCGTCCACTATCAACAAATAAAAGCAAACAATTTATTTTTCTCTTCTTCTTTCCTAGGATGTGATTGACAGGGATTGTTGCCCATTCCTAATCATTCTTGAACTGAGTGGCTTGTTAAGTTATGATAAAGGGCTGTTAAGAATCAATCCCCACTGATGTGATCTATCTTATATGTAAGATAGATCAGAAAAGCATATCAGATTTCCTTCTCTCAAGGGCATTAGTGAACGAGATGTATCTACAACATCAATGTTATTTAATGGTCCTCATTACTTAGTCTAGCTTTTACTACCAGATTTATGAATGATTTCAAATTTGCTCACTGCCATGGTGACATTTGAGCCAATATCATCAGAGCATTAGCCTGGGCCTCTGGATTGTTAGAATGGTAACATTACCACTGGAGAGGAGAAAGTGAGGACTGCAGATGCTGGAGATCAAAGTTGAGAGTGTGATGCTGGAAAAGCACAGCAGGTCAGGCAGCATCCGAGGAGCAGGAGAATCAAAGATTCAGGGGGATAAGTCCTTGATCATAAACACTTTCCTATCTTTCTCCTATGATATTTACTGTGTTTGATCTCTTGTTCCCCGACACAACTGAGAAAGACATCCCTGACTTTTCTGATGCAAGCACACATTGATATAGTCATTGGATTTCATTCAAATAATGTCAACTTTACTTTTCCAAGCCATCACCAAGCTGCTAAATACATCCCTGAAAATACTTCCCAATCCCTAACCTACTTTCTCCATTTACCCATCTTTTTCCATTGTTGTCAATTCAAATAATTCCAGCTGTGAGCAATTTTGGGGCAAATGCCACATGGCTGGAGCGTAGAAAAGGTCAAATGAGAGTAATTAGGAAAAGCCCAAGAACAATCAGCTTTCATTATAAAGTCAGACGAGACAAGAAAATAAAGGTCTTTTCATCAGAACAAGGAAGCTTGTTAGGTGATCTTTGAGATCTTTTTGATAATGCAAAGCAAGAAAAGAAAATTCCACTTGTCAATTGAATCAATAACTTAAAATGCATAAAATTGAAATAACCGCTTTTATTCACCTGTGGGATGTGGGCGTCACTGGCTGGACCAGCATTTATTGCCTATCCCTGGTTGCCCTTGAGAAGGTGATGGTGAGCTGCCTTTCTGAACTGCTGCAGTCCATTTAATGTGGACAAGCAGAAGGCTGGGAGAGCAGAGGTAGCCAGACTGCATTAGTAGGTGGAGAAGTCAACATTTCGGGTATAACCCTTCTTCAGGAATGTCAGTAGACCCACAATGCCATTAGGGAGGAAATTCCAGGATTTTGACCTACTAACACAGAAGGAATGGTGATATATTTCCAAGTTTATGCATTAAATGGCATTGTTTCTATGTATAATAACCAAAAGCAAAAGCAAAGAATTTTAAAATTCTGGATAATTCCCAGAAAATTGGAAAGATACCCACATAAAACAATTATTCCAGAAAGTGTAGGAAAAAGAAACAGATAATTGTAGGCCAGTTATGTTACAGTCCGTTGTAAAGAATGTAATAGCAGAGCATTTAGAAATACATAAGATGGGTGGCATGGTGGCTCTGGGATTAGCACTACTGCCCCACAGCACTAGGTACTCAGGTTCAATTCCACCTTTGGGCAAGTCTGTGTGGAGTTTGGACATTCTCCCCGTGTCTGTGCAGGTTTCCTCTGGGTGTTGTAGTTTCCTCCCGTAGTCCAAAGATGTGCACGTTAGGCCTTGCTAAATCACTCATAGTGTCCAGGGGGGTGCAGGCTTGGTGGATTAGCCATGGGAAATGCAGGAGTTACAGACTAAGGCACAGGTTTGGTGGGATGCTTTTCAGAGGGTTGGTGTGGACTTGATGGGCCAAATGGCCTGCTTCTGCTTCCACACGGCAGGATTTCTATGATAACATGATAAAGCAGAGTCACCATGGCTTCATGAGAAAATATCATGTCCATGAGGTGACAATAAGTAGGATACATAAAGGGAGATGTAATATTAGGTTTTCAGAGGAATTGATAAGGTGTCACACAACAGGCTAATCAATACGATAGGGGGAAAACATGATATTGAGGGTGGTATACTAACATGGATGGTAGATTGGTTAACTACTGGAAGACAGAGTTGGGATAAGGGTGGCATTTCCAGGATGGTAATGGAGTGCCACTGGGATCAATACTGGTCCACAATTGTTTATAATATATGTTAATGACTTGGAAACTTGCAGAGGACATAAAAAAAAGAGTAGAAAGGCAAATGGTGAGGATATCACAGAGTCTGCAGAAGGATACAAACAGGTTAAGCAAGTCAGCAGAAACTTGGCAGATGGAATATAATGTGGGAAAATGTGAGGTTATGCACTTTGACAGGAAGAATGGAAGTGCTGATTATTATTTAAATCAGGAAATGCTGCAGAAAACTACAGAGCGGAGGCACTTGGGTGTTCTCTTCTTTGAATCACAAAAAGCTAGCATCCAAGTTCAGACCATTATGGGAAGGCAAATGTTATGTTAGCCTTTATTTCAAAGAGAATGGAGTATAAAAATGGAAAGGTTTTACTAAAATTAATCCAGGGATTAGTCAGGCAACAGCTGAAATGCTATGAATAATTTTGGGCCGCTTATCTGAGGAATGATATTCTGCCATTTGAAGCAGTCCAGAGAAGGTTCACTGGACTGGCACTAGGTATGGAGGGACTGTCTATGATGAGAGGTTGAATAGGTCGAGGGTATACTTGTCATTTTCAAGAATAAGAGGTGACCTTATGGAAACAGAGACAATTCTTAGGAATTCTTAAAAAGATGCAGAAGATTGTCTCTTGAGGGAGAGTCTAGGACCAAAGGGTATAACCTCAGCTTAAGGGATCCCACATTTAAAACAGATGAGACAGAGTTCTTTCCCTCTCAGGCTAATGAAATGGTGGTGTTCTTTACTGCAGAGGGCAAAAATGTACTTTCAAGGTTGAGAAAGCCAGATTCCTAATCAATAAGGAAAATGAGGGTGGTAGGGAAAAGGAAGTGGAGTTGAGAATTATCAGATCAGCCACGATCTCACTGAATGGTGAAGCAAACTTGATAGGCTGAATGGGTAAAAACAAGGACTGCAGATGATGGAAACCAGAGTCCAGATTAGAGTGGTGCTGGAAAAGCACAGCAGGTCAGGCAGCATCCGAGGAGCAGGAACATCGACGTTTCGGGCAAACGCCCTTCATCAGGAATAGAGGCAGGGTGCCTGCAGAGTGGAGAGATAAATGAGAGGGGGGTGGATGTGGGGAGAAAGTAGCATAGAGTATAATAGGTGAATGGGGGTGGGGATGGAGGTGATAGGTCAGATAGGAGGGTGGAGTCAATTGGTGGAAAGGAAGATAGGCAGGTAGGACATGTCATGGGGACGGTGCTAAGCTGGAAGGTTGGAACTGGGGTGAGGTGGGGGAAGGGGAAATGAGGAAAACTCCTTCTGACCTATCACCTCCTTCCCCACCCCCATTCACCTATTGTACTCGGTGCTACTTTCTCCCCACCCCCACCTCCTCTCATTTATTTCTCCACTCTGCAGGCACCCTGCCTCTATTCCTGATGAAAGGCTTTTGCCCGGAATGTCGATTTTCCTGCTCCTCGGATGCTGCCTGACCTGCTGTGCTTTTCCAGCACCACTCTAATCTAGCCCCTTGATGGGCTGAATGGCCTATTTCTGCTGCGACTCCTACAGGTCTGATGGCAATTTGTTTGACTGCCCAGAAACAATAATAGAAACAGATGCTGAAATACTTCTTGTCTAAAGGAAAGGCCATGAATATTAAATCACAAAATATAAATAATGTTGGTGCGAACATTTCAAAGAGGCAGGACAGCGTGATGGCCAGAATGATAGCCTTCCCTTATGCTGCAAAATGTCTTGATTCTAATAAAGAAGTCATCAGCTTTTTAAGCCAGGAAGTTTTAATTAATATTGCTATCATTACTTATCTGTTACATATTTCAATACATTATTAAATAATAGAAAAGGCTAAAAAATACATATCATTGTATCAGAACAACAGGATTGACTTGCAAATTAAACTTAAAAAAACATGCCAAAAAGAAGTAAAACTATCTCTGTACTGCCTCAGCAACTTGCGTTGAACCCAACATTAAATCAGCACTCTCATGTTCACAGCACTAATGCTGTCTAAACCCATTTTATCTAACCATCAAAGCAAAACAAAACTTGCCTCCCACAAGCCTGAGCTGATTGAAAGCCATGTCAAAGTGGTGAAAGGAAAACATATTAATCTGTTGAACCATTGTGACTCCTCAAATGCTATGTTTAATTTGCAATCTTTAAAATCAACATTTTCAAAGAAAATAATGCAGTTTCCTTCTAAACACCATCACGAAGACCGCCTATTTCAGGCTCTGTACCAATGCCTGGCTTTGCCCCTGCCTTGGATCTTCTGCTGTAGAAATACTCATCATGCTTTGGCGGAGGGAATCCTGAGGGACAGGATGTACATGTATTTGGAAAGGCATGGACTGATTAGGGATAGTCAACATGGCTTTCTGCATGGGAAATCATGTCTCACAAACTTGATTGAGTTATTTGAAGAAGTAACAAAGAGGATTGATGAGGGCAGAGCAGTAGATGTGATCTATATGGACTTCAGTAAGGCGTTTGACAAGGTTCCCCATGGGAGACTGATTAGCAAGGTTAGATCTCACAGACTACAGGGAGGACAAGCCATTTGGATATAGAACTGGCTCAAAGGTAGAAGACAGAGGGCGGTGGTGGAGGGTTGTTTTTCAGACTGGAGGTCTGTGACCAGTGGAGTGCCACAAGGATCAGTGCTGGTCCCTCTACTTTTTGTCATTTACATAAATGATTTTGATGTGAGCATAAGAGGTACAGTTCGTAAGTTTGCAGATGACACCAAAATTGGAGGTATAATGGACAGCGAAGAGGATTACCTCAGATTACAACAGGATCTGGACCAGATGGGCCAATGAGTTGAGAAGTGGCAGATGGAGTTTAATTCGGATAAATGCGAGGTGCTGCATTTTGGGAAAGCAAATCTTAGCACGACTTCTACACTTAATGGTAAGGTCCTAGGGAGTGTTGCTAAACAAAGAGACCTTGCAGTGCAGGTTCAAAACTCCTTGAAAATGGAGTCACAGGTAGATAGGATAGTGAAGAAGGCATTTGGAATGCTTTTCTTTATTGGTCAGAGTATTGAGTACAGGAGTTGGGAGGTCATGTTGCGGCTGTACAGTTCATTGGTTAGGCCACTGTTGGAATATTGCATGCAATTCTGGTCTCCTTCCTTTCAGAAAGATGTAACGAAACTTGAAAGGGTTCAGAAAAGATTTACAAGGATGTTGCAAGGGTTGGAGGATTTGAGCTATAGGGAGAGGCTGAACAGGTTGGGGCTGTTTTCCCTGGAGCATTGGAGGCTGAGAGGTGACCTTATAGATGTTTATAAAATTATGAGGGGGATGGATAGGGTAAATGGGCAAAGTCTTTTCCCTGGGGCTGGGGAGTCCATACATGAGGGCATAGGTTTAGGGTGAGAGGGGAAAGATATAAAAGAGACCTAAGGGGCAACTTTTTCACGCAGAGGGTGGTACATGTATGGAATGAGCTGCCAGTGGATGTAGTGGAGGCTAGTACAATTGCAACAGTTAAAAGGCATCTGGATGGGTATATGAATAGGAAGGGTTTGGAAGGATATAGGCCGGGTGCTGGCAGGTGGAACTAGACTAGGTTGGGATATTTGGTCGTCATAGACAAGTTGAACCGAAGGGTCTATTTCTGTGCTGTATACCTCTATGACTATGACTTTCAGTGCTCCAATCTCACGTTCTGTGTTTTTTTTTCTTTCATTGACTATGTGAAGCAGCTGGATATGTTATGCTATGTTAAGTACGATATAAGTACGAGGTGCTACTGTTCTCCTGTTGAATTAAAAAATAATTCATTTCCAATTCTGTATCAATGGAATGCACCACAACCAGCTGTGCCTTGACCCAAGTTATTCTGATAGAGCTAAAACACGAGACATTTGTACAACAGTGCAAAAGTAATGCAGGTTCATTTGCTCCATGGAAAGAACAACAATAAACTGAATCCATACCTTATTCCAAATCATCAGCAAAGTAATGGAAGGTGTAACTGACAATGCCAATAAGCAGTGCCTAATACTTACCTGCTTTTTGATGCTTGGTTGTACCAGAACCATTAAATCAGGTCTTATATCAATATTTAGACCTGATTGTAGTCTTGGTCCAAATGTGGAATAAGTATTTGAATTCCAAAGGTGAAGAATGAATAACTTGACAAGAATGGAATTTTAATGAACTTTAGAAGTATGATACCTCAGCAAAACAGAAAGGCAATGGGTATCAAGGGGGAAATTCTCAAGTGGCCCGAGATAGTTACAAGTGTTGGGGCTCAACTACTTCAGTTCTTCACGGTAGCATCCAGGGAAGGTGATGAACTAGCACACTGTCAATGGACTGTTCATTGAGAGATTCCCTACAGTGTGGAAACAGGCCCTTTGGCCTAACGATCCAGGTAATATTCTGAGGATCCAGATTCAAATCCCTCTATGGCAGATGGTAGAATTTGAATGTGGTACAAATCTTGAATTGAATCTAATGATGCCAATTGTTGGGAAAAACCTATCTGTGTCACTAATGCACTTTAGGGAAGGAAACTGCCATCCTTCCTTGGTCTGGCCTACATGTGACTGCAGACCCACAGCAATGTGGTTTAACCCTTAACTGCCCTCTAGGCATTCACAACCTCCACTAATGACGCACAGTGGCAACTCTGTACAAACTGGAAGATGTAACACAACGACTCACAAATGCTCCTTTGATAGCACATCATCCTCTACTTAAAAGAACAAGGGCAGAACTGTATGGGTGTACTCCAACTCAATATCACACAGGATGGAAATTTGCAGCTAAATTAATATCAATAATCATCAGCCTTGATTAAAATCGTGGAATTCTCTGCCGCAAACCTTTATCAAAGTATCTTCACTGCAACGTGTCAATAAGAAGGTAGCTCATTATCAGTTACAATTAAATATTGGCACTGTAAAAATAAATGCATATGAAACCAATTGGATATAAAATTGGCTCAATGGTAGGAGACAAGGGTAGTGCTGGAGCGTTGTTTGTTGGACTGGAGGTCCATGACCAGCGGTGTTCCACAGAGTTTGGTCCTGGGTTTACATTTGTTTGTCATTATTATAAATGGTTTGGATGAGAATAGATTAGATTCCCAAAGCGTGGAAATAGGCCCTTCGGCCAAACAAGTCCACACCAACCCTCCGAAGAGCAACCTACCCAGGTCCATTCCCCTACATTTACCCCTAGACCTAACACTACAGGTAATTTAGCATAGCTGAAAATGTGTTGCTGGAAAAGCGCAGCAGGTCAGGCAGCATCCAAGGAACAGGAGAATCGACGTTTCGGGCATAAGTTCTTCTTCAGGAATGAGGACAGTGTGTCCAGCAGGCTAAGATAAAAGGTAGGGAGGAGGGACTTGGGGGAGGGGCGTTGGAAATGCGATAGGTGGAAGGAGGTCAAGGTGAGGGTGATAGGCCGGAGTGGGG